>NW_019384390.1:229696-248937 GCF_000671375.1 Centruroides sculpturatus | reverse complement strand
CCTTGACTACCAGAACGATCCCAAATACTTAAAATCTAGTAAAATAAATTACAATAATATTTTAATAAAATTTATTTAATTTTAGATTATATTTCTGTAATTTAAATACTTTTGTTTTTACTTAGAATTTAAAATAGAAATAATCAAACACCAAATGGAAAGTAATTCCAACTGAATTTTAAAGGAAAAATATAAATTATATATATATATGATTATTAATGTACTAATCTTAATCTTTGTTAGTAACCTTCACTCATCAATGATTTTCTTGACAATGAAGATATTTGTCACATGGAATTGAAAACAAGCATTCCTAACCTAAATCTTATAGAAAATGTGTGGGATAATCTTGTTCAAGAATGAACTTTCCTTCCAATGGAGCTCATAAACAACACTATAATCTGCACGAGCAATTATTGTGTTATGTATGTACGTGTAAAAGGCAACTACATGCCTTATTAATCATTTTCTGTGTAAAAAATCAAGATTAAATTTTCACTTTTCAATTATTTTCTTACATAAGGAATACAATGGTTTGCATGCCAGATTGTAAACTTGCGTCCTGCTTCCGATATTGATACCTGTACTTTCAGTTTCTAATACAGATTTTTATTTGGGAAGAGCCATCCATGGTAATATGTGGTATTATTCTTAATTAAATTTAATAATAATAATAATTCAGTCTGAAATCCCAAAATCTAGATAGGCTAGGATATTTTATTAAATAAAATTAAACATAATGTAATAATTATATATCCAATGTAGATTTTAGGATTTCAAACAAAATTATAAATACATTCGAGTCTGCACAAGTCGACATCCCAAGGGGAAGTGGAAATGTGTAGAGTTATCCAATATGATGACTAAAATGAAGTTGAAGAAACCCACAAAACTACAATTAGGAAAATACAGCAATGCTTTATACACACTGTATTTATATGTATCTCTCTGACCACACCTCAGCGATTTCCATCACTTTTTATTTCAGTATCAGTCCTGAAACAGGAAGATTTGATGAATGAATTTGCTTTAGCCAACACACCAGAGCATCTTCGACTGTATCAATATCTGAAGCAGAATGCAAGTTTACAATCTGGTAAACAAGGAATAATGTCTTAAATTCTGCTGCAGATTGGCAGAGTTTGTTGAGACAATTTTGAATAGAGCTATTTTAAAATACAATTTAATTGTACTGAAAATATATTAATATTGAATAAAATAATTATCATTTAATAAAAAAGAAACAGGTAAAGGAGTCTTGTAAAGTGAATTATTACAAACAGAAGGTATACAGCATCTATATTCACAGCACAATTAGAGAAACAGTGGATGGGACTCACATTGACACTGACTTTTATCTACCCAGAGATCATCCTCTAGATATCCAATGGAGGGAATGTTTGGTAGATTTCAGATCAGCAAAGACCATGACTGAGGTTTGATCTAGGCTTGTCTGCACAGTAATCCAGTATTGAGTCCAGTACTTTGTAATAATAGTTTTAAAAAATAAATATGCTCAAACTATAAACATAGTGCATACTCTGTAAATCAATGATTCTACAACAGATACCATCCAGGGCATATTTTTTCTTTGGGTTTCAGTTTATTTCTTTCAATATGTGCATGAATTATACACTATTATTTATACTTTGGATCTTATTTATAATAATAGTCATTCAGTTATTTACAAAAACATACCTTTTTATCATTGTTTGTAGTTTTCACTAATATACGAAGATTACCAATTTTTTCTAAATTTCTATGATACATATGATACCAGAAATTAATAGTACAAGAAATTGCTGATTTGGTATAAACTTTAGAATGGAGCTGTGCCACATCTGTTGGTTTTGAAAAACTTCCTTCTCCAGGATATATAAAGTGTCCTAAAAATGAATCAGTATTATGTAAAATTAAAAGAAAACATAAATATTTAAAAATTATTCTTCTTTTAATATATTTATAATGGTTAATTTATCAAATGAAGAACTGAAAATAAACAATGGTAAAACTTCTTCAAAATATTCCATAAAAAATTTAAATAAATTATAAATCAGTTATTTCAGATGTTTCAGACAATTTTTTCAGTTTGTACGGTAACTTATCACGATGAAAAAACTTCATGTTATGAGTAAGACTTTATTAACTTAACTAATCCCGGTAAGATGTTGGTGTTACTACATTGTGCTTTTGTTAAAATATGGTACACAGGGAGGGACGGAGATCGAAAACAAATATATGTATATATTTGTTTGTTTTTCGTTTATTTCCTGGTTCATCTTTTACATTTCTCCTTTCCATACCATCGGTCAGTGTACCCTGGATGTGTGGTTAGTTACTATAAAAATGGCATGGCAGGGGGCAACATCTGGATTGGTCGGGTGTCATTTCTGGAGAACAAAAAGGATACGATGAAAAGAAAAATCTCCTCTTTTTTTCAGTGGAGTTCATCCTGGTGTGGTGTAGTGTAATGTGTGTATTTGCGGGAGGAAGAAGCCAGACGACAAGCCTAGGCAGTTGTGGAGATTGCACATATGGTCCAGCTCCCAACTCTGCCAATCTACTTTCATTGGGAGTTGTGCCAGGTACGGATGATAAATGTTAATCAAAACTTCAAAATCGATGATAAAACTGAAGATCTGGAAGATTAGTTTCTCAATTGGAGACAATTATTTTGATCAAGAATGATCATCTCACATATAAGGCTTCTGTTATGTTGTACAGTACATCTATGTGCAGCCACATGTTCGTATATTTGTGATAAAATTTTCATTGTATATATATGTATATATCTAGCTATATTTAAGTATAATAGAAGTGTGTATAAACTGTTTATTTGTGTCTCCCCCATTTCGTTCATGTTGGGAACTACAGATGTTCTAGCACATAAAGAACAATCACTTCAACACAATTTATATATAAGAATTTAAGTATATCATTTAAATCTCTAGATTTCTGTTGATTTTTGGCCTGTCTACACATCTATTTTCAGGGATATAACTAGAATAGTATATGACTGGTCTTTGTCACAATCTCCCAATGCTTGAAATTTGTTGGCAAAGCTTTAGTAATCTAATAACTGTCATCATTTAACTGAAAATATCTTTTAAAATAAATAATTGCTAGATTTTTAATTTATATAGTTTTTATAAATGAATTTGGGAATATAATTGTTTAATTTTGCTTCAATAAAACAGTTTTATTTTATTTTATAAATGATAAACAAATGATAATTTTTTTGTATTTTTAAATGGTCATTATAACAAAGTAGCTAAAAAAGATTTTTTAATTTCATTTTCTTTGTTTTTAACTTAACAATTAATTAACTAAAATACGATAAAATATAAAATATTGTACCCGAATCATTTCTAAAGGTATGATCAACATTAGGACCACTAATGCGTGACTGTATATCACTCGGCGTTGCAATAATCCATTGTGCTGAATATCCTTTGGGATTATACCATCCACATGTACCATCTTCAAAATCGCAATCAGTTCCTGTAGAATAATATATAAGCAATTTTCTATAAATAACAATAAATTATATCAGTATAAATATTTAGAAAATGTTCTGAATTCAAAGTATTGAATTATAGATTAATTTAGTTAATAGTTTTAGTAAATAGCACTAAAAATATATCCAAATTAGTATATACAATTCAAATATTTATATATAGTTTGGCATTTATTTAGAAATGCTCCATAGAAAGTTTTCTCAAAATATTTATTTATTTAACTTCTTAATATAAATATTCCTAAATATTTGACTTGACAGCCAAATGATTGAGACAGTTAAGGCATTAGCCTGTCACTTCGGGAGACCCGGGATCAAATTTGGGTGAGCAAAATCCCAGGAATTTTTCACAAATGGTCTGTCCTAGATATGCTGAGCCACCTTTGCCCTGGCCAAACCCACAAAGGCTGTGGAAAAAACAGGTCTATGGAGTGCCTGCAAGATTCTACATCAATTCAAATAATTTTTGAATTGATGTCTAGATCCTGTAGTCACATATAACTTGAACCCGACAATGGCTAATTAAGCAATCCAAAAACATTTTTTTATCCAAAATCAAATACTAAATTATAATGGTTTCTTTTTATGTCTCTAATTCTAAATATACTTCTTAAATACTGTTTTTTATATTATAGAAAGAACATAAAGTATTATTTTTTCTTCAGATAATTTTGTTATAATAAAAATATCTAATTAACAAATTTCTTAAATTTATATTTATAAAACCAAAAGTCAGTTAACTGAAATATATTTTAAGAATGGTTAAACAGGTGCGTACTATTATTCATGATTCAGTTATTTCCAATGAAACAATTTAATCACAAATATCAATTTGCAGATATTCCAAATCATTTTTAATTATTATTAAAATAATCTAACAGTATATCTATGTTAACTGACTTTTAGACCTGTGGCTGTACGCCATGTATTTGTATATAGTTTATATTTTATTTTTATTAGTTTTATTTTTCCTTCCACGTTCTTCTCTTTCCCCTTTTTCCTTTTCTTTGTTCTATTGTCTATCCTCTATGATTCTCTCTCCCCAAAATTCCTTTCCTTATATGGCTATCGTGAACATCCGAAAACAAAGAGAAGGGTGCGCAACCCCAGAGGACACGAAGAGTGAGGGAAGGGGAAGAAGTAATTCAGACTCGAGTGAGTAAGGAAGTGAGTGGAACATTGGGTGCATTTTGGCAGCATATGTGAGACAAAGAGAGTATCTCGGAGACAGACAAAGAAATATCTGTGGTAGACTCAAGTAAATTAAGAGTGAATTATTGCATCTTAACTGTTGACAGTCGTGTGACTCGAAGAAAAAAAAGGAAATCCTTCCTACTTTTCGTAAGACCCTCACTAAGAACATTTTGAAGAAAACGATCTTTGAAGGTCTCACAGACTAGCATTGGGTACCCCTTTTCTGATTTCTAACTTTCCTTTACCTATCCCCTATCTTCTTAATATTAGTTTATTTATTATTATAATATTCTTAATATCCCTATCTTAATTTAATAT
This sequence comes from Centruroides sculpturatus, assembly GCF_000671375.1. Lineage (NCBI taxonomy): Eukaryota > Metazoa > Arthropoda > Arachnida > Scorpiones > Buthidae > Centruroides > Centruroides sculpturatus. Next base: position 243,908 of record NW_019384390.1, on the reverse strand, counting down.
TAGTTTTAAGTCTTATTTGTTATTAGTGTTTAAGATAGTTTTAGATTTTCGTGCGATGATTTTTAATAACAGTTCTTTATGTCGTGTACTACAATTTGGGATTTTGTTTGTGTAACATTGTTCGCGAATCTGATTGTTTCTAACTGTCGGGACATGAAATTAGCACTAGCATCCTAAAAAAGCCTGTATTTAAGTTTCTAGCCTTAATTAAAGTTTTCCTTTTTTTGTACCTTGGTTCCACGTGTCTTCCTTAAAGAAGAAAACAATACTTTCACAACTGTATTTTATCATTATCATCTAAAATCTACTAATAATCGATTTTATAAAATCTACTTATATCATTTAAATGGCTGTTTCTAAGAATTTAGAAAGTATGCTTAATAATTTTTATGACGACGACAATAATCTTCATTGGAGTTCACTTTAATAACAGTTTTTCTCAAAAAACTTTTTCACGGTCATATTTTGGTCCTAGTGATTACTAATGTCGTATGAATTGATAGAAAGAGTTCTTAAAGAAAATTTTCAAATTATTAATATAGGAGTAATGTTTGCAATTAGTCTTATATTAATACTTTCCAAGTCAAAAATAGGTTTTAAATAAGCAAAAAAATGTTATTTTTAATAAAGGAATAGTAGTTTATAGGAAACAAACATATTGGTCTATATATATTCCTATACTTTAAAATAATCTGATATATAAATTAGCATATTTACATCTTTGATAAAACAAAGGTACTGCAATATGCTCGAATTGAGAACAACTGGAAATGAATACAGAGTTAATAACAAACCTTCCCTATATTTCATAAGTTGCAAAAGAGCAGTTTGGTTATGTAGCAAGAAAAAAATTATACAATAGGACCTAAAATGTTATTAAAAATTAATTTATGATTGTTGAATGCCCATTCTAAAATATCAGTTTAATTCAATACTTTTAAAATGTTAAAACTACTAATTTTATAATTATTTTTTTATATTATTTTATAATTGAAGATTTACATCACTTACCACAGTCTGCTTCATCGGTTCCATCTCCACAATCATCAGCAAAATTACACCGCTGTTCTCGAGCGTAACAGTTTCCATTTTGACATTGAAATTTATCAGGACCGCAATCAGTATACGGTGGAGGAGTGCCAATTGGTTCACCGGGCAAATTATCTGAGATGAATAAGAATTTTTAAGAAATCTCTAATTAATATTTTATACATATTTCAAACTCTGCAAGCCTGGAATATAACTTACAAAATAGCAATGAATTGAACCCTAAAAGAAATTCCAGGATAATTTTGGAGATTTAAATTTGATTTAAATTATTTTAAAAATGCTCGTTTATACGTTTTTTTCAATAATTCTTAAAAAATGTTCCATTTACACATTCCAATTTAAAGAATCCCGAGGAAGATCTCCTTTGAAGATCAAAAACGTTAGAATTTGCAATATATTATCCTGGAATTTCTTTTAAGGTTCAATTCGTTGCTATTTTAATTTGTTTTCTGACAGATTGGAGCTTTCTTAATTAAGAAATTGTGCCACAAATAATGAATAAAGTTAAAAATTTGTTTTATTAGTGTTCACCAATTCACATTGAGAATTGGTTTTTTGAATACTTTCAACCAACCAAGCCTAAACTATTTGAGAAATTGATTTTTGGTATAAATTGGTAAACTCCAATAAAGTTTTAAGTTTAATACAACAAATATTTATAAAAAGTACAATTTTTCAATAAAGATTTTTCTTCTAAAGAACTAAAGAAACATCTAAAACAGGAATATAAATGCTTTGAAATTAAAATTTTGGATATGTGAAATCAAACCTTGATTTAGTGCCAGCGAATGTCTGTGAATAGATATTTACCATAAATATTAAATAAAAAATCCTTCAGTTTCTGTGAATTACTAGATAATATCATTTTCAATGCAAAAATAACTATCATCATCAAATCATTCAACTTTCAAATAGACAATAAGATGTAAAATTTGTGTATGTAAAGTGTCATAAAAGAAGTGTTACCGGTTCATTTTGCTGCCATTTTTTTTCTGTTGAAGTTACATTAGTTTTCATTTGACAGTTGTGTAGGATGGGCCATTTGATGTCTCAACATGTTATTTATAAGAAATGTTTCCTGAACAAATTGTCAAAAGGTGTTGACATTAATTAGCCTCTTTATTCTTCTGATTTAACAACTCCAGATTTTTTTCTTTGGAGTATTTAAAAGGAAAGATCAATATTCATCAAGTTCAACAAAAAAACACAAGAAATTTAAAAATGTTATGAAAAATGTTGTTGAAAGAGTTCAAATTTGTATAGCAACTAGAAAATTTGACTGATATTATATTCCACACACAACTGAAAAATTAAATAAATTATTGATAAAAAGAATTTGTATATAGTACATATTTATTGTTACTAGAGTGTTGTATATGTTGTCATGTGGAAACATTCAAATTCATCAGTTTCTCTCATTGTTTGATTTAAAAATTAGTTAAAAACAATGGTAACACTTCTTTTTTGACATCCTGTATATAAGAATAAGAAGTATTATGATTTATCAAAATGACTGCTTATTTCGGCATAATCGTATGAAATCGGATCCAGATTTAGATGTCAGATATCATTAGTATAGAATTAATAACAAATATGATCAAGTTCACAGGTATGATACAGTACTGATTTGAGGTGGAGAGAACATATTTTAAATTAAATTAAAATACAGTAAATAATTGCTCGTTTACTGTAATATAATGCCATTCATCTTCTACTTCTGTTGTTATCAGTATTATTCTCAATAACTTTTATTTTTTGTATTATTATCACTACTGCCTTCAATATCATAATTACTTTCAATTTTCTCTGCTGTAGTACTATTTAAACTGTCTATATAGTTCATTCTTTTCTTCCATGTATTATTAATTAATTAATTTAATTATTAAATTTGATATGAGGTGACAGTATCATCTACTATATCCAAATTACAGTACTAATCAATTCAAAAATTGGAGAATTATAGCTAAAAAATGTTAGTTTATATCAATTTTGAGTTATTTATACATTAAATATATGATTAACATTATAGTAATAAATATTTTTGTATGATTTAATAAAATATTTATACCTTCAGATTTTTGACAAGAACGGGATATTGATAAATCGTCTAAACCAACACTTCCAATTCCAGAGCCAAGATTTCCCTCAAAGACTACCTAAATAAATAGAAATTGATTAATAACTTAATGAATGAATAATTCATTAACAGGGTAATAAGAAACAATATGTGTTTATAAATTCTGAACCTTTTCCAGCTAGTGGGATATTTTCATAATTTCATATTTTTGATGGTACACTGACATTTCTAGAACTGTACTAAATTGGATGTTGCATATGTAAATGTGAATGAAATGTGACATTAATTTTTGAACATTTTTTTTTTTAATATTAAAAAGTACTATAGAAAAACAATAGAGAGGTTGCAGCCGAAGTTTTCATCTCTCAAATATGAACACTGAACGCCGCAATCTTGTAAGCGGTGCTCGACATTCGACGTTCACGTCTGAGAGATGAAAACTTCCGCCGCAACCTCTCTAATATGTATTTTTAGATTTGTTTTTGAAATTTTTGTGATTTCCCAGTATGCTATTCAACAATTTCAACTTTCTATATAAATATTTTTTGATCCTAGAGTAATCACTAATATCTTTGATTTTGTTTTTGATTATTGTATTTTGACAATAAAGAATAAATATTTACTAATTAAAAATTTCTTATTTTTTATTACGACTTGTATAATTTAAAACAAAAATAATTAATTAGTGTCATTCTTACATTATACATTCTTACCTTATAGTTGTTTTCTTGATCTGTTAACTTAATTTCACTACTTTCCCATATCTTTGTATTCTCTTTGTAGGAAGAAAGTAATTTTAAGCCAGTTTCGGAGTAACTGTTACGACGATATACGTTAAGAGAATTATTTTGTCCAATAAGATTAAACCAAAATTTCACCTAATAAAATAATAAATTTTATAAATTACTACTATTCTACATATATACAACATAATCATCATAAATTGTTTCTATGTTCTTAATCACTTAATTAATTAACTGCTAACAGCTAAAGTTCTTTATTTTAAATTTTACAAATAAAAATGATCTTCAAGTCTTTTGTCACATTGGTTCAACAAAATTCTGTAGAAATGAGACAAATGTCTTGAAAACCTTTTCGTTTGAAAATATTAAAATATTTCAGTTGATAAATTATATATGTAACAATAACAATTATAATATTAAATCTTTAATAATTGTATCATGCATATAAACAGTGTGCCCATAAGTAAACTCTAAAGTTCACTTATTTTGATAATTCAGCAGAAAAATTATAATAGAAATATTTATTTTAATAGAGTATAAAAACTTTAAAAAGCAAATTCAAATAAATATTTTTAGATTATCATTCATCTTCAAGAAACTCTTATAATATGCAGTATGATTACTGTATAAATGTGCAAAATAAAATTCTCGTTAGTTAGTTTCACATTACTGATGATATATAAAATTTCGTATCACTTCAGAGTGATTATTCAAGAATGATTTATATACTTCAAGTAAAATGGCAGGAAAAACTCTAACTCGTTCATAAACTGGTTTACTAAATTAAAAACTCTAATAACCAGTTAAATGTATATATTTTAATTAAAGCTGGGCAAATACTATCTAAAAATATTTGTGAAAGTATTCTAGACTTGATATCTCAAATATTACATTAATAAGAAATAAATTTGAATACCTTTCCATATATCATCTATGATTAATGCAGAACAAAATGGCTACATTCTATGTAGCCGTTTTGTTCTGCATTGTGCGCCTGATGGTATCTGTTTTAAATGGATGAAAATGTTAGTAAATATTTCTTTATTTATTAATTTCATATTTGCTGGTATTGGTAAATTTGAATACTTTGCATACATCCAATGTTGCATCATATGTACAATCACAGTGTCAGAAGTACCCAAAGGGAAAGGCTAACTCAAAAATTAATAAAAGGTATTTATTAATTATTCAAATATTTTTTAACATGTGCTTGACAACTGTATTATGGATGATCCAATAAACCATATTTACCATCATGAATGTTTTTGACAGCAGTGTTTTGAAGTTTGAATACAGTAGAACCTCGATTATCCGCCCTAATTGGGGACTGGGGCTGGTCGGATAATTGAAAAGTCGGATAACCGAAAAGTATGAAAAAATCCATTATTAGTGTAGTATATTATTATATCCCATGTAATTAGTATATTAGTATATCGCTATTAACCTATTTTGCGTTGAATTTTCATCGATGTTAAGCCTAACAAAAATTTTTTAAAATAATAATCGTCGCTATTGTATCGTTAAAAATGAGAAAACTAAACTTTGTTTAAATACTGGCTCCCTTTCATGGTCGAATGAGTGTTGCCAGCTAAAACACGTAAAAATAATATTAAAGTAGCCAAGACATAGCCAAATATTGTAGCGGACATTTGAAATTTGCCGACTAGGACGGTCGGTTAACCGAGGGGTTGGTTGATCAGGGGGCGGTAATCGAGGTTCTACTGTATATAAATTTTAAATTTTTTGTATGTCAATGGTATTGTATATGCCACTGCATGCAGAAGGTGTTCTTACACACTTCTGGTTTAATTTACAAGAAAAAAAAGCAGACTAGACCTTGTATGTTTTCAAATTCTTGTTTTCTTAAATAAAAATCTGGAATAAGTGAGAGTGAGAATTATTTATTAATCTATTGTAGTTGAAATAAGAGTACCTAGAAAAAGCTACTTTAAAGCTACTCTAGTTGAATATTATTAATAGTTTTATATCTTCTTTCATTTGAGAGGTGTGTTATAGATCTTATTTTGTTAATACCAAATGATACTGTAATGCATTGGGCTATTTATCAGCTACATCCTTAATTAAATTTTAAGTAATTTACGCTAGGTAGACGTTAGGTGCCATCTCTTATTAAATTTAATACAAGCCGTGAGTAACCGCGGATGGTTATATCTAACGTCCAATATGTCTGGAAGTGAAGAATCACTCAGAGGTCTGGGTAGCAATTCTACAGAAGAAATTGGTAAGAAATTGGTAAGAAAGAGTTGCAACTTTGAGTCCCACTCTAGGCCAATTCTTTTCTTCTAACATATTCTAAATTATTTATTAAAAATTAATTTATTCTAATCATTAAATTTAATAAGAGATGGCATGTAACGTCTACTTCTAGTAATAAATTATTTAAAATTTAATTAATGATGTAGTCAATAAATAGTTTGATGCATTAAGGTATCATTTGGCATTAACTAATAACATCTGGTATCGAGATGTTTATATGTGATCTGTTTTGTCTAACCGTCTTTTTTTGTGGCTCTTTTCAAGGTCAGATTCTTCTATTGTTTAGGTGTAGACGAATTTCGGCAGCCAGTCTAGGTGCCTCCTTTCAATGTAACTCAGCACACTAATGGCTTTGAGGGGCTTTAAAATTTGTGTTATATATGTGACACTGTATAGTTGATGTATTTCTGTGAGATGTGGACAACAACAAACTAAGAAAATGAAAATAGCTATAGAATTTTGAAAACTTAAGTCTAAAAATAATTTTTGATCCAATCTAGAGTAACGAACAACTAAAAAAAGTATATTTATCCGAAATTTTACACTCAAAAAGTAGGAAAAATAGGATAAATGGGAGTGCCATATTTCTAGTTATGGTCTGTGAGATTACGCAATGGTTTAAATGTAAGTTATAGCATAACGGCGATTAATTAAGGATTTACTTTATAATAGTTTTTTGACCTTTGTGAATAAAACCCGATTTTAATTTTTTCACATACAATAAGATATCAAAAGCGCTCAGCAACTAACTAAAGATAAACAAAACACCTTTTTTGCCGTTTACCTTTTACGGCAAAAAAGGTGTTTTGTTTATCTTTACAATAAGATATACTATTATTTTCATTATAAAATCATGTTATTTGAAAATTGTGTGAAATCCAGTTTGATTTTCACTGCTAAATTCTGTAGCAGCAAGCAGTAAAAGAATAATATACTTGCCATTGTAACATCATTTTGGGAAAGACTTATTTATGAGCAAGATGAGTTAGACTTTTACTGCGACTATGAATGACAAAAATAGAATTTAATCAATAGGAAGACAATTTATGTCATCCTGTAAAAGAACAATGGAATTTAAATTATGGGTAATCATTGTGATGGATTTTAATAACCTATAAATTTGATTCAAAATGAAATTAAATCGTGGTAGAATTGAAAAATGTTGGACAAAACATTATTCTTTCATAATAATAATAATAATAATTTTTACTAACAATTTTTGTGATTTAGAATGCCAAAACATTTTCACAATAACAAAGCTGGATGGTAGTATCCTAAATTCTATCATAATGTGTTTCAAACACCCTTTCCCAATATTGATAAATGTAGCATGTTTTTATGATGAATGATTATTGTCAATATGATTTACATATATATATTGATAGATTCAATCAATTTACAATATAGTATAATACAAATACATAATATATGGTATATAATTTAATACAAATAAATGTAGTAAATTATGCAGTATTTGATATTGAAATTATATAAAGCCAAATTAAAAACGCCATGTTTAAAATTTAAATAATTTATTCTTTTTAAAACTAAAATTATTACTTTTGTAATATAATTTAATTATAAAGTGTCTAAGTATAAAATTATTAATTCCAAAACCATCTTAATCAATCAAATTGCATGTACTGTACTTAATTTCAGTGAGAATGGCAATGAACTAGTTTAATGAAATCAAAATTAAAAATGAATCATACCATTAAATTATATTTTTCCATTATTATTATAATGATAATTTCAATTTGAATGTTATTAGTACCTTAATAAATTTAAATTTGTCTTTTTAATGCTATATTCCTTATTTAATGACCAATAAATGATGGGAATAAACAACAGGAATAGTAGGGGAAGTATTCAAAAGTTATCTGCTTAAGGGAGTGTCCAATAACATTAATTAGAAGCCTGTTTTGATGCATAGAAAATGAATGGAGGAACTAAAGGTAAGGCACACATACATGTTCCAGGAGAAATCACAATGGCAGACAAATGTCTGCTGCATATAAAGAATTTTTCATGTTTTCTAAATATGCTCTTGTTGATTTCAGACAAAGGAAAAGATCTTTTGTGTGTTGTAAGTTTAAACTGACAGATTATCTACATCATCACTGTAACCCACATATACTATCAAATTGTTGTTTAAATACAAATACCTTCATGAAATTTCAGAACTATTAAAGCTTATAAGCATTTGAATTTTAAGTTTAATTTATACATATTTGAATTATTGTACATTAATATAATCTGAAGACAGCTTTTAAAAAGTCAAAAACATAGTTTTTCTGCTGTAATCTGCCCATGTATTTTGAAAATAGTTTCAAAGTGCAGTTATCAATTAAAAAATAACTGAAGCAAGCAAATTGTTTAAACAATCAAAAATAAAAAACTTAAGTAGTGGAATATATTACAGATTTACTTACAAAGCAATTATTTCCAGATGAGCCTTTTATAACATAAGATGCAAGACGAGCCTTCCCTACTTCTGGAGATGAATATTCCTTTTCAATTGCAAGATAACTTCCTATAATTGTGAAATGTTAACAATTATTAATTTACTCAAATCATTAATTTCAATTAGTGATTTCAATCAAGCAATCATTTAGTGTTGAACTGTACAATTATCTACAGATATACAGTTGTTGTTGTACTGGCAAATTTTTTATATAATATCATATACAATAGACCCCCCTATAACATGGTAGATACGTTCTGTGTTCTATGAATTCCATGTTGTACGAGTCACTTAAATACATGAGCCAATCACAGTCCGGCACGCATGCAGTTTAGGGACTACGGCTGTTTGAAAGGTTTTCTTCCATAAAACTAATCAATTCTAGACTAATTTGACTCAACATTTCCAAAACACGTATAATTTTTTGGGAACAATCCATATAAGCTATGCTGTAAACAAAAAATTGTAGGATTACTTATTGAGTGTGCACCGTTCGACGACGGCATTGCTTAAGCTTGTTTTTGTCGTGGAGCGGTGCATCGAACGGCGGGTGGGTGCGTTTCCTGATAAATTATTTTTCTGCAAAAAATTTGCTGAACTTTGGAGACATCATTAATATAAATATAAATTTTATGGCCGTTAAATAATAAATGGTTTTTAGTAGGTCCGCTGCTCGTTTAAACTCAACGGTTTGTGCAATATCTGCTATTCGACCAATCCTGTCGCAACGAGTTGGTGATGACATTTTACCGTATTATACGAGTCTCTTTTAGCGTGTTTATACAAATATGATCGCAATTTTTTTTTCTGTTTTATACGAATCCATATTATACGAACCCGTGTTACAGGGGAGTCTACTGTTTCTGAATATATCTTTTAAATATTTTAAAATTCATACTGATTCTAAAACCAAATTTGAAAACTGAGTTTTAAGTAATCCTTTAAAGTATTTCAGTTATGATCAACTATGTGAATTCTAATTTTTTAAAAAGTATTTATTACAATAATTTGACATTCTAGTTTACTTATGCCTTAAATTAAGATGTTAATTACTCAAAATTTAGTAGAATCACCAATGATGAGTACTGCCAGTGTCAGTTGCCTTGTCTCCTCACTCGTTGAGCTGGCCTTGAGTATTGTATTTATTCTAATAAACAGTATGTTGTTCATAACTTTTTTCAGCTTGCAACTATGCTGTTTATTAGAAGTAACTGTTATTTCTATTCTTTGGAAATTGGGCACAACTATTATTTGAGAATGACTATTAATGGAATAAATGTGGTAAATTTTCTCACTATTATTATTTGAGCTTGTTGCTCAACACACTCAATTTTAATACAGAAATATATTNATTTCAGTTATGATCAACTATGTGAATTCTAATTTTTTAAAAAGTATTTATTACAATAATTTGACATTCTACTTTACTTATGCCTTAAATTAAGATGTTAATTACTCAAAATTTAGTAGAATCACCAATGATGAGTACTGCCAGTGTCAGTTGCCTTGTCTCCTCACTCGTTGAGCTGGCCTTGAGTATTGTATTTATTCTAATAAACAGTATGTTGTTCATAACTTTTTTCAGCTTGCAACTATGCTGTTTATTAGAAGTAACTGTTATTTCTATTCTTTGGAAATTGGGCATAACTATTATTTGAGAATGACTATTAATGGAATAAATGTGGTAAATTTTCTCACTATTATTATTTGAGCTTGTTGCTCAACACACTCAATTTTAATACAGAAATATATTATAATAGCATTTAAATTATAATTAATTTTGTAAATTAATAATTAAAAATTTAACTCATGTTTATAATAAAAAAATATTACCTTGTCCCACTTTAGTGTGGTCAGTTTTTGGCAGAAAAGCAGACACATAATCATTTTGTTTAAATAATTTCCAATATTTGTTAGTCCCAGCTTCTACTTCCCATGTACTGCAAATATCTTTTTCAAACGAACATCTTTCGTAAAAATCTTCACAGAAAGCATCCGATTCATCACTGCCATCAGTGCAATCATTTGAAAAATCGCATACTAATGAATTCTGTATACATTCTTTATTATTACATGTAAACATATCTTCATCACATTGTGTTTTATCCTTTTTTATAGCAGCAGGAGGTTCACATTGATCAAAGGAAGGTTCGTCAATGGCTATTGAAGTATCGTATACTTTCGTTGCTTGAATTTCCATTTTTGATTTAACTGCATTGCTTAAATAAATATTAGCTTGACGCCACTGACTTGCCGGTTTTAAGCTTTCACCTAAAGCAATTCAAAATTAAAATAATAGATTAGACTTATTGTAAAAGATTTAATTTCAAAAAATTAACAATATTTACTTGTATAATATATAATATTATATAAACATTATTGAAGGAATGTTGCCATTTTTTTGATGTATGATTCTGAGATATAGTAACATTTATTTTTTCTTTATTTGTTTTCACATCTGTTTAATAAAATTTGAAATATTTTCAAGGAAAATTTCTGCAATAATTTTAAAAAATTCCTTCTACTTCATAATCCATCTTTTTGAATATTTTAATGCGAACAGATATAATGTTAATAATAAACGACGCTTTTAGCCCATGACTTTAATTTAGATAGAGTTTAGATGGCGTGATAAATAGGATTTAACAATTTGGAGGGCTTATCACAGCAAGGCCAACAGAAAAAAAGACCAGATCTTTTACAAAAAAGTTAGTCTTTAATAATCATCTTCAAATTTAGGTAAAGATGCATTTCGGGTACAAGAACCCCTCATCAGCTTACAAACACATAGCACCAAGATATAATCATAACGCTAATAGTTAACAAATACAAAGGAATTTTTCATATATATATAGTGCACTGTATTTACAATTTTTAATATAACCCATCGACCAATAAAATGTGCACATAACCGACAAACAAATTCTTTATTCTAACAACACGATAACACAGTGGGATAATTACTACAGCTCAATTTATACAATATAACCAAATTTACGACTTAAAACTAAGATTTACAAATCTATATACACACTTCTCTTTCCTCATTTACATTTAATGTACACAGTAGCCCTGAGTGGTCCACGATAATATGTTGGTTGTGAATATAACATAGACACGTGTGTACGACCATCAATATCACAAAACTAATAGACCTATTGAAAGGTGACCAAATTTTAACATTGGTGAAATGGGACAAAATTGATGGGGGGAGTGGTTGTCTTGTTGAAAAAAATTGTTTTAGAGTTACAAAATTTTATTATCAAAAAATGCAAAAATTCTATTGTATTATATATTTTTTAAATTTCAACATAGTAAAATTTACAAATATAATAAATATATATATACTGTTATAAATCTTTAAAAACTCTTTATTCTTTTGCATATTTCTCAGTTGAGTTAATTTTTTTAAATAGATTGCTGTCATTGTTTAAACACTTAATTGTGATTTATCAGATGTCCACACTTTACAGTAGAAAAAAAAAACATTCAGTCATGGCATTAGTTCCTGGTAAGAACAGCACTTATTCCACAATTTTTATATTCTGCACCGTATTCTGTGCCATGTAATATGCAATGAACAAAATGTTTGCTCGTTTGGACAGCCTGTGAACATGTGCTGCTCCATTGCTACAGCTGCACGCCCCAAATCATTTTCTGTCAGTCTTTGCCATGAACACAAAGGATTTTGTCAGTGTAGCATTCTTTATTTCTGATGCTCACGCACACCTTAGTACTGATACATGTGATACAAAATGACCTTTATGAATCTTAAACACAAGACATAAGCTTATCATATATAATTGACAAAAACTTAATTTTTCCAAAACACAGGACTTTTATAAAATGCTGTGGGACGCTGGACAAATTGTTAAAAATCGGAACTGTCCCGCCAAAAGTGGGACATCTTATATTGATAACCTCGATGTAGTTCAATGTGCAATATGTATATCCCTTGTTGGCATTCTTCAATTTCAATATGATGGAAATGAATCGTCTTACTTAAATTGAAGATTGTCCCTTTGTCTAGACGACCATCTCCCAATGTGTCTTGGAGTTTTTCATTGACTTCTCACCTGGCTAATGTTCCTGAGGAGTCCAAAAAGCAAGAAAGCAAAATTGTGAATGTCCGCTAATTTATACTTTCCACTCTCCAAAAGTCGGCCTTTTCAAGTTTCCTTTGGACTAATCAGAATGCTTCACATGTGGCACCCGAAAAGAGGTGGTACCAAGGCAAAAAAAAGAAGGGATGGTTCATGCAACATATCATACAATGCAAGAACACACGATACAAAATAAAAAAAAAAAAAAACAAAACATTAAAGATATATACAAAAAAATAACAACACATAGTCGCATAGCACTACAATTGAAAAGCAATGTGTTCAAATTCCTAATTAAAGTAGCCTGATGAAGACCTCGATGAGGTTGAAAACATTTGCTAAGGTGTAAACACATACCACTGGAGCTGTAAAGGTTGTTTGAAGTGCTGAATTGAAAAGCACTTTTGTAATTTAAGATTATTTATTTTTACTTTGAAGAATGAAATTTGATGTGAAGTATTTGAAAGAAACAAAATTAAAAATTTGTATCATTGAATATCATTGAACAGAGTTACAATATAAAGTAACATCTGAATAAATTACTTAACATTTGACAGAAAATTCTGATTCATAAAGAAAAAATACGTAAAAAACAAAATACAATTAAAAATAGTAAATTTAAATTTAATCATACTGAATAGTTTTCATTATATCAGAGATATTTATCAGTATGTTCTAGTTTTAGTAATGATACTACTACTTATTTTTAACATTAAAGAAAATGTAGTAGTTTAAAAATTTTATAACTACAGTGAAACCTCGCTTAACAAGCATAATTCGTTCCAGAATCTTACTCGTAATGCGAAACACTCGCTAAGCAAAACAATTTTTCCACATATAAATTAATGTAAAATACAATAATGTATGTCCATGCCAAAAATATATACAAATATTAATATTTTGTGTATAATGCTTATTCAAAGACAATTATACATTATACATTGTTAAGGAGTGTGAATCATCTTCATCTTTTCTTCTAGCATGGAATGAACCAACCTGGAATGCAGATTATAAATTAAATAATTTGACTAGAAGTAAGCTGTTATGCTGCCATCTTGTATTAAATTTAATAATTATAAATAATTAATTTTTAATTTAAATATTTCTAAAATTTAAGTTGGAATTGGTCATTAAATTTAATACAAGATGGCAGCATAACTGTCTACTGCTATCAGATGATGTAATTTTATTACATGAAAAAATACATTATTAGTATAGTATATTAGTATATCTCATGTAATTAGTATATAATAATATCGCTATTAACCTACTTTACGTTGAATTTTCATCAATGTTAAGCCTAACAAAAATTTTTTAAAAATAATAATTGTCGCTATTGTATCATTAAAAATTAGAAAATTAAGCCTCATTTAAATACTGGCTCCTTTTCATGGTCGAGCTAGTGTTCCCAGCTAAAACACGTAAAAGTACTATTAAAGTAGCCAAGACATAGCCAAATATTGTAGCGCCACATCACTAGCAGACATTTGAAATTTGC
>NW_019384390.1:222011-229300 GCF_000671375.1 Centruroides sculpturatus | reverse complement strand
CCTCTTTTGGATAGCATTGGTTATCCAAAAGAATTCCAGTCGGCCTAAAGTATAATTTTTATTTGTTTTTATATTTTTCAATGTATTTATCTCGTTTGTAAAACATAAAGAAATAATTTTTAACGATACAATAGCCATGATTATTATTTTAAAAAGTTTACATTAGGCTTAACATCGACAAAAATTCAACGCAAAGCGATACGCAACAGAGAAAAATTTCAGGATGGGATAGGTTAATATATTTTTTCGTACATAATCAGTTATCTGAAAAGTAAGTTATCCGAACAACCCCAATCGATTCGGATAAACAACGTTCTACTGTAATGATCTGTTGAAGTTTCCACCTGTGCATTCCAATTTAGAATGTTGTCCTGGAGCAGATCTTGTGTAAGANGGATTAACTTTTTTAATATTAATTAATAAATGATTAAAAATTTATACTGTTTAAATTAAATATTAAAAGTTTTATTAGAAGTTATGATTAATTCCTTGCCTAAGAAATCCTTAAATTCATTAATGGATAAATGTTTCCAAGAATCTTTTTCCAGCTTCAGATTCTCTTTGAATGGATAAAAAGTGTTATTGTTTTGACGTTTTATATCCATTCACAAAGGTCTGAAACTGAGAGAAAACTCTTGCAAACATTTATTTATTATTGAATAGAAGGGTGTTCTTAAGCTGAATTTATTGTATCTTATTATATCTCTTAAATTAATATGAATCGAAAGGTGATGACTCAGTTTCTATATATTCCCAGTAAGAAATTTTATTACCTGTTAAATCAGGATACCATGGCTGACTCTGAGATAGGCCATCCATAATTTCTGAACTTGACTGAATTGTCAGTGGACAATGTAATATATCGCAATAATACCACAATCGAAATTTGCACTGAGCATGAGTTCTAGATATAAATGGAGTCTCCAAAGTAGTAATATCTGATTTTTGTCCACGACTGCTGTCAGCAATGACATACCAACCAGTTTTATTTCCTTTAGAATCTGCTTCAGGATGATCCTAAAATAATTATTGAATTTACTATAATAAATGAATACTTTTGAAGATTATAAACAGAGAAAATTATTTCTATATATACATGGCATAAATAAATAAATAATTTTATTACTTTATATTTAAAACTAATACTGATTGCGATTAGTAATGAGTGAAATATTTTTCTGATTTTTGAAGCTTATGATTACTTTATTTTATATCATCGTCATAAACATTGTAATTTTGAAAAATATTAATAAAATATTTCATTTCAATTATAATACTGAAATTTATAAATTAAATTTTAAAAAATTATATCCAAAATGATTGTTTAGCAGTAGCCTATGGAATAATTTTAATAAAGAACATAATTAATTTATATTAGCATTAACATAATATTAAGAAGTTGTGAAAAAATAAATAAATAAAACCAAAAGTTGAATTTAAAAAAACATTTAAAAAAGAACAAGTGTCATTAAAACTCAAACTATGGTTTATAAGCAGGGCTGTGGAGTCGCGTAAAAATCTACCGACTACGACTTTTCCTTACCATCCAACTCCGTTTCATATACATAACAAGTTGATAAGTAAAAGGAGTCGGAGTCGGTGGATTTTTGATGACTCCGACTCTGGCTAAAACACCAAAACTCCACGACTCTGACTCCACAGCCCTGTTTATAAGACATCATAATCCATGCTGAACCTATTAAGTCATTAAGAATTATTTTTGAAAAATCAAAAATCATATCTTTTAAATAGTTAGTCTTTTCCATAGAATTTAAATTGTTCTTTTAAACAGGCAAAATTATACATTTTGTACAGTGTCTAATTTTGTTTTGATTTGATGCTAAATGGTTAGTCAAATATGATTCCTTAGAGTTTTGTAGCAGTTTGCCATATTTTTTTCTTGTCTTCTCTGCCCACCCCAATTTACGTGCTGTTATCATACTTTGTCCGGTGTTACGCCATTGTTTGTATTCAAGATGGACGAACTGTGGAAGACATTTCCGAGCTCAAGTGAGAGTGGCACTGGGCCGAGAGAGACATTTGTGCAAAGAGATGTATGAAGCTTCAACTAAAGCTCAAGGAACTACAGCACTGAGACTTCACAAGTGTTCAGCCATCTACTGGCAAGATACTGTTTGTATATTTAGTTTATGAGTTTTAGATATAATTGTAACTTGGTTATTATTAGTCCCACTATTGTAAATTGATTTGATTTGATCTTTGGGAAATTTTGGTTAAATTAGTCATAATAGTCTATGGCTGTTGGGACACATGTGAATTAGATTTGTTATCTTACTGGATTGGCTGATATCTCAAGGTCTAGTAGTGACAGTTTTGTTTTATTACATTTTGCTTGTCAAAAGGTGTTTGTGTGTGTGTTTTTTTGTCACTTTCCCCAAACAAAGTTCAAAGGTCACTTTGAAACTTAATAGTTTAGATCAGATTTGGGTAATCTGAAACCCTGGACTGCAGATCTATGCCCAATCTACACTCCAAGACTTTTTCTACAATATACACACTATCAAGATCCTTAAATGTATTTACATCAACAGTAATTTATAATAAGTCCTTATGTCCAGTGAACAAGTCACAAAGCTATAAGAAATAATCTTGAAAATTAATATATTCATTGCATTCACATTTTCTTTAAAATCAACAATTTTTTTTGTGTAGAATTAACATAAAAATTTCAGCCTGATCTCATATTAAAACAATATTGTATGGTTCTTAAATACAGAAAAGTTATATTGATAGATACATATTATTAACTCATGTATTGGTAGACGCAACAAATACTAAACTTTTTTGCTCAAACTGTTACAAATTAGAATAGACTCACTGTCTGGGTGAACTATTAATTTTTCCCAGGGATATCGTGCGCAACCTGTCGACCCTTTTCTTTTTTTATTTTGTTTGTACGCTTCATTTGTATTCATATACACCTCCAATATCCAATAGAGCTAAGTCATCTAGGTTACTTACGTTACTCCTACCCAAGTCTCCCTAGTTGCTAACTGTAACTGATTTAGAACTGGCACGCACTGCACATTATTCTTCACATTGCAAAATGACATATGCATGCATCAGGAACTTCTGTTCAAACAAACCTCACCTGCTGTCCAGGTCAGTGATTTTAAAAAGGTGGCAACACTACCACAGAATTTTTCATTACTTATTCTGTGACGAAGCTGAATTTTAGTCTTTTAAATTGAGATACCTAAGTAAGGGGACGGCAAAATTTTCCTTTGCCCTGGGCGGCTGACACCCACGCTACGTCACTGATGTGAAGAAAGAAAATTGAGACCAATAAAATCACTTATTTCAGGGATAAAACCTTTATAAACTTTAAATTTCAAAAACAAGAATCCATTCTCCCTTTCTCATTTCATTTGTCTTCTGACACAGACTAAGGAAGGAAAAAGGGACATATGTTTGTGTACTTCAACTTCATCTTTGTTCTACTAATCACAATATATGACATCCAACTAGTCTTTCCCTGGCTGTCTGATCTCCATCGGATAACTGACAATAGTGAATTACAGACTGAACTTTTCACATTTTTGCTTTTTGTCTTTGTGAAATTCTTGACCACAATTGTGTAAGCATTACATATTATTCAAATAAATGAACTACTTTGTAAAAGTGACCTGTCTCAGTGTTGACAGTCACATCCATATTACACTTGCATCCCTCATTCATCTTTGTAATACTTCAATTAAACATTCTTTTTTCTCCTCCCCATTGGCATCTCACAGTGACAACAAATACTGTAGATAGGCTAACTATTCATATCTACAGTATTTACTAACAAAGCACTGATCTTGTGAAATGACATTTTGCATCTTACCAATGAGAGACCAATGCTCAGCTTACAAAAAATGAGAGGAATGATCATTACTACATTGACTAATGATAAGTAGCCTTTGAATTGAGGCTAGAAAACATCACTTCGAGTCTGATGAAAAACTGTGGGAGATCATTTTACATTTTGATGAATGCACACTGATTTTGTTTGTCAAACAGTTTTATTTGCAAAAAACAATTTGACTAACAGCAAGTGTGAGTCCTGATTAGAATCTCTTTCGTACAAATACTGGAGACTAAGAATATTCTGATCTTTGTAACACATCAGGTGAAACATAAAATTATGGTTAAAATGAGAGGCTATGTTTAAGTTTCTAATCCTATATGTGAGTAAAGTTAGAAATTAAATTTAATATAATAATTGTTATTCATTATTGAAATTTTTATAATCTATGTAATGTTTCATTAACAACTTCAATCTTGATATAAAAGACAAGGAGAGCTTAAATACCGAAGAAATAAAAATATTAATGTCCAGACATATCTTGTGTTTACTGTTTAATTTTTATACTACATTCTCCCTTATTTCATTCCACACGTAAACAAATTCACCCGAATGAAGCCCATACTGGATACAAGCCTACGAATAGCTACTGGAATATTTAGTCGCAAAATAAATTAGTTTTATTTGAAAGTCACTTTCTCTCCCAAACACAAAGTACTATTTAAATTTGACATTTTGTTAACTATACAGAAGAAATGCGAGTTCAGAAAATGAAAACACTTTCTGAACTCACATTTGAAGAGTCAATCAAAATAAAGCCAGTTGTAATGTTAGTGACTGAAACTAGCAATCATTTTAACTCTGACCTATCCATCATGCAATTATAAATATCACCGATAGTTCCTCCATTGGTGGAAACCTGTCGGACTCCTGACTTACAGGGATTTTTCTCATTTACTTGAAGGCAATATTTAATGTTGTCGTCATGTCAAATAATTACAGATTTTGTCTTGTGTTCTATGCATGTTGAAAACTGTAATGCAAATGACATGGCCAATTATATGAATGGGGTGGAAAGAATGATATTTTTTAATCCCAAAAGATGTAAGTGTGAATAGACTATAGATAAGATATTCTAATACTCAAGTTTACAATTTACACTTGATATCATCTTTTCAAATTTTATTAACATATTTTGAATGTTTAAATAACTCTACTAAAACCTTATTCAGTTCTTTATGTTTTTTTGTTTTTTTTAACACTTTGTACAAATAATCAATAAAAATAATAAAAAATTTGACATATAAATCGAATCACATATTGTATACTTACTTTTATTTTGCTATCACTTGCTTTGGTGACAGTCCAAGTGAATATATTATCATTTATATCTCTTTTATATCTTTGTTTTGATCTGATTTTTATTTTCCATCCACATAAGTTATTATTTATAAATGTGCAGTTTGGTTTTACTGAAAAAATTATTTATGAAACTGATAAGTACATATCAATAATTTAAAAAATTTATTTTACATGAATTAAAATTAAAACACTTTAAAATATTTTAAAAGTAATATCTTTCATTATGAAATACATAAGGTAATCAATAAACAGTGTCAAAATAAACCAATATAACTTGCTTCAATATCAAATAATAAAATACAGTAATACCCCGAACTTACGCGATAGGTGGGACCAAGAGATAACCGTGTAAGTCGAATTCACGTAAGTTGGGGTATAATTTCCCAATTTGTGTAAAATCTAAGTCGGATGTATGTAAGGTAATAAATGTTCTTGTTAATCTAATCTTGTCTTTTGATTCGTTCACGGTTACAAGAAATCACCACATAGAGTCTCTCGAGTCTCTGTAGA
Organism: Centruroides sculpturatus; assembly: GCF_000671375.1. Lineage (NCBI taxonomy): Eukaryota > Metazoa > Arthropoda > Arachnida > Scorpiones > Buthidae > Centruroides > Centruroides sculpturatus. Next base: position 223,620 of record NW_019384390.1, on the reverse strand, counting down.
TATAACAAACATGGAAATAAATAACACAAAATAAATTGTAGCTATGTGTTGATTCCGCGCGACATGTCTGAACATGTAAGTCGAACAATAGTGTGGGTGGAGTGAGTAATCGAGAGTTGCGTGGCGCTCAAACAAAAGACCAATCGATGAGATTTGAAAATTGCGTAACTCCGGGTTCGCGTAAGTCGAGGTATTACTGAATATAAAATACAGAAATATATTTTATTATTTGGATTATTTCTAAAATGAGACATAAATATTTGTTGTAATCCAGATTGTATTCCAACACACAGTTTAACTGTATGTTGTATCAATATACAGTTAAACTCATTTATAACAATCATGAAGGGACCAAGTGCTGTTATAAGCATTACTCACTATATCCATTTTTAGAGATTAACTGTATATCACTAACAACGGATATTGTTAGTGCTAGTTTTTCATCTGCCCTGTGCAAGATTTTAGTTTTGGCTCTGTCTGTTTTTGGAAAAGTATTTTAAAAACAAATACGATACAAATAGTTGGTTATTTTTAAAATTTAACTATGCACCCATTGCACCTTACTAGTTGTGGTACTGAATTCAAGTAACAGTTAATGATTACATGTAACTTGTATTTTTTATGTACAATACTTCTTTATTTGACTTAACACAATAAAATTTTTAAACACAACAAAGAAACTTTCTAACTTGTTTACTGCCATTTGAAATATTATGACATTCCCTCTTATTCTTAAAAAAATGCCACCTTTTTAAGATTGATTTTTTAATAAAATTTGTAACATTCACTCATTATCTTTTTATAAATGGCACTATTATAATAATAGATTAATGTGAAATAGACAATAAATAAATTATTCTTCTGTTGATTTATATTATCAACAAGACAGAACACTAATAGTTTTTAAAGATCTGTTTATCTCTTGATAAAATGGTTTTTGAGACTATTAAATCTCATCATCAGATCCAAATTTAATAATTACATTGCTGGATTTTTTTCATATTGCTATTTCATATTAATATATATATGAATATTAATATATACTTAAGAGATGGCACCTAATGCCTACCTCTAATGACAAATTACTTTATACTAATCATTTAATTAGCCATGTAATAGTCCGATATTTAGGCGATCGTTTGGCAATTTAGTATATATACTATTTGGGCTTTGAATGTTGTTATTTATATATATATATACACCTCGCCGGGTGTTACATTAGCTGGCTGAGTGCCATTGAGAGTCATGGGCGATGAAGTTGTCCCCAGTCAGTGATGTATTTAACCAAGTAAGGTTATATCTAATCTAATATACTTCTGGAAGCGAAGACTCGCTCGGGGTCCAGGTGGCATAACTGGCAAGCGCACCGCACGGCAAGCAGAGGTTGCGAGTTCAAACCCCGTCCCGGGCCACTTCTTTTATTCCAGAAGGTTCTAAAATTAATTTAATAATTTATTTATTTAATTTTAATTATTAATTTACTTAAGAGATGGCACCTAACGCCTACCTCTAATGACAAATTACTTTATTCTAATCATTTAATTAGCCATATAATAGCCCGATATTTAGGCGATTGTTTGGCAATTTATTATATATACTATTCGAGCTT
>NW_019384390.1:171661-221805 GCF_000671375.1 Centruroides sculpturatus | reverse complement strand
ATATATATATATATATATTTAATATAATAATGAAACTTCTTTATGTGGAATAAAAAGTTTTATTTAATGGCAAACATTTTCAAATCACTTCAATATATCTTAAAATTTAAGTAGTTTAGCAATAAAATTGAACTAATCACTGTACAGTTGTTGCACCTGTAAAATAAACGACTACTTGTTAATGTATATAATTAACTTTATTATAATACGAATGTAACTTGGTGATATTCAAACGTAACTTTGTGCCTCCAGGTCTAAGTGTTACAACACTAATGCACAAATGACCGAAGAAAAATGAACACGAGAAAGGTCAGAGGTGCGGGGTCACCTAACTAGGTCAAGAAGCAATTCGGTATGGGTTATCCCCTGGAGTACATACATAACAACAGTATAATATAGATTAATATGCATGCCAAATATTGTATAGTAGGATGGAGAATTCACTGAGTTTGGCGTTAAATGTTTTTTTATCACAAGTACTTTCAATGAATTTATACTCGTTGTCGTGTTCGAAAATTAGTCGCTTGTTCTTAGCGGTTTATCAAATATTTTAATTTGAAAATATGTGTTCTGTTCTTCTTCTCAGTATATTCTGTATGTTCTTTTAAAGCATTTATTCACTTGACAATGACAATTATAAATTCGTCGAAAGTACTTGCGATAAAAAAGCATTTATAATGCTGAACTCGGTGAATTCTCCGTCCTACTGTACAGTAGTTGCTACTTCATTATTTTAGTAATTAAACAAAGATTGTATGGTTGAATTTCAATGACACAGGCTAGAAAATGATTGAAATAATCCAAAAACATTATTCTGAGCAAAGTTTAGCAAAATATATAAAATTTGCTCAGAATGAAATTATTAAATAATACAGTAGAGCATTGTTTATCCAAAAGAATTCCAGTCGGCCTAAAGTATAATTTTTATTTGTTTTTATATTTTTCAATGTATTTATCTCGTTTGTAAAACATAAAGAAATAATTTTTAACGATACAATAGCCATGATTATTATTTTAAAAAGTTTACATTAGGCTTAACATCGACAAAAATTCAACGCAAAGCGATACGCAACAGAGAAAAATTTCAGGATGGGATAGGTTAATATATTTTTTCGTACATAATCAGTTATCTGAAAAGTAAGTTATCCGAACAACCCCAATCGATTCGGATAAACAACGTTCTACTGTAATAATAATAATAATAATAATAATTTCAGTTAAATATTATTTATCAATTTTTTAAACTATTATAATTAATCTAACAAAATAAACACCAAAACAATAAACAAGAAAGTGATAAATCTCCATAACAATATAAAAAATTTAAGACATATTTTTTTCTACAGAAAAGTAATTAAATTTTATATGAAACGTGATAAAGAAGCTTACCACACTCATTTTCATCACTTCCGTCACTACAGTCTACTCTAAAATCACATTTTCTTTGTTCACTGATACAATATTTATCAGCCAAGCAATACCAATAGCCTTGTGGGCATTCTCCTGGTCTTAATGTTGTTTTTATTCCTGAAGGAGTAGTCTCAGTCCAGCCCGAAAGTGACGTTCTTGAAGTAATTCTGAAAAATTAAAAATTTTCATTTTATATTCAATGATACAAAATTATAAAAGATTATTAACTGTAATATATTCTATAACAAAAGAAAAAAACACAAACAAAACCGTTTTTTTTTTTTTTTTATCGGTGTTGTGCCAAATACAACACTGATAAAAAAAAGGTTTTGTTTGTGGACGTTTATTAATACAGTAATACCCTGAACTTACACGATAGGTGGGACCGAGCGATAACCGCATAAGTCAAATTCGCATAAGTCGGGGTATAATTTTACAATTTGTATAAAATCCAAGTCGGATGTATGTAAGCTAATAAATGTTCTCGCTAATCTTATTTCATCTTTTGATTCGTTCACGGTTACAAGAAATCACCACATAGAGTCTCTCAAGTCTCCGTAGATATAACAAACGCAGAAATAAATAACACAAAATAAATTGTAGCTACGTGTCAATTCCGCATGACACGTCCAAACATGTAAGCTGAACAATAGTGTGGGGGAGTGAGTAATCAAGAGTTGCGTGGCACTTAAACAAAAGACGAATCAACGAGATTTGAAAATCGCGTAACTCCAGGTTCGCATAAGTCGGGGTAGCGTAAGTCGAGGTATTACTGTATTAAATTCATTAATATTTCAAGCAAAATCATATTAAGAATTATATATGCCAAGACGTTTACAAGTATTACTATGAAGTATTGAAATTTTCATGACGATAATTATATAAAGTACATAGAGATTGTATCATATATACCAATGTTTCCCAAAATACCGGGCCCACAGCTCAGTACTGGTTTATATTTGAGATAGATCATCTCCAATTGGGAAAGATCATTCTTACAGATGATAAAACCAAACAAGAATCTACATGCCATATTTGCAAGAGGGATAAAATCCCATAGCAGAAAAGATCAATATTTGAAGAATTATTGACAGAATAGTTTTTAGTCAGTTCTAATTTATTCAAATTTCAAATATTAATCTATTTTCAAAATGCAATTATTTTAATTTTATGATCTCAAATTAACTTTTATGGTATGATAATAATCCCTATTTTCAATGTTACATTCATATAATTAATTAGTTAATTAATTAATTAATTAGTTAATTAATTTTTTAAACTATTATAATTAATCTAACAAAATAAACACCAAAACAATAAACAAGAAAGTGATAAATCTCCATAACAATATAAAAAATTTAAGACATATTTTTTTCTACAGAAAAGTAATTAAATTTTATATGAAACGTGATAAAGAAGCTTACCACACTCATTTTCATCACTTCCGTCACTACAGTCTACTCTAAAATCACATTTTCTTTGTTCACTGATACAATATTTATCAGCCAAGCAATACCAATAGCCTTGTGGGCATTCTCCTGGTCTTAATGTTGTTTTTATTCCTGAAGGAGTAGTCTCAGTCCAGCCCGAAAGTGACGTTCTTGAAGTAATTCTGAAAAATTAAAAATTTTCATTTTATATTCAATGATACAAAATTATAAAAGATTATTAACTGTAATATATTCTATAACAAAAGAAAAAAACACAAACAAAACCGNTTTAATATAATAATTGTTATTCATTATTGAAATTTTTATAATCTATGTAATGTTTCATTAACAACTTCAATCTTGATATAAAAGACAAGGAGAGCTTAAATACCGAAGAAATAAAAATATTAATGTCCAGACATATCTTGTGTTTACTGTTTAATTTTTATACTACATTCTCCCTTATTTCATTCCACACGTAAACAAATTCACACGAATGAAGCCTAGCCTATGGAATAATTTTAATAAAGAACATAATTAATTTATATTAGCATTAACATAATATTAAGAAGTTGTGAAAAAATAAATAAATAAAACCAAAAGTTGAATTTAAAAAAACATTTAAAAAAGAACAAGTGTCATTAAAACTCAAACTATGGTTTATAAGCAGGGCTGTGGAGTCGCGTAAAAATCTACCGACTACGACTTTTCCTTACCATCCAACTCCGTTTCATATACATAACAAGTTGATAAGTAAAAGGAGTCGGAGTCGGTGGATTTTTGATGACTCCGACTCTGGCTAAAACACCAAAACTCCACGACTCTGACTCCACAGCCCTGTTTATAAGACATCATAATCCATGCTGAACCTATTAAGTCATTAAGAATTATTTTTGAAAAATCAAAAATCATATCTTTTAAATAATTAGTCTTTTCCATAGAATTTAAATTGTTCTTTTAAACAGGCAAAATTATACATTTTGTACAGTGTCTAATTTTGTTTTGATTTGATGCTAAATGGTTAGTCAAATATGATTCCTTAGAGTTTTGTAGCAGTTTGCCATATTTTTTTCTTGTCTTCTCTGCCCACCCCAATTTACGTGCTGTTATCATACTTTGTCCGGTGTTACGCCATTGTTTGTATTCAAGATGGACGAACTGTGGAAGACATTTCCGAGCTCAAGTGAGAGTGGCACTGGGCCGAGAGAGACATTTGTGCAAAGAGATGTATGAAGCTTCAACTAAAGCTCAAGGAACTACAGCACTGAGACTTCACAAGTGTTCAGCCATCTACTGGCAAGATACTGTTTGTATATTTAGTTTATGAGTTTTAGATATAATTGTAACTTGGTTATTATTAGTCCCACTATTGTAAATTGATTTGATTTGATCTTTGGGAAATTTTGGTTAAATTAGTCATAATAGTCTATGGCTGTTGGGACACATGTGAATTAGATTTGTTATCTTACTGGATTGGCTGATATCTCAAGGTCTAGTAGTGACAGTTTTGTTTTATTACATTTTGCTTGTCAAAAGGTGTTTGTGTGTGTGTTTTTTTGTCACTTTCCCCAAACAAAGTTCAAAGGTCACTTTGAAACTTAATAGTTTAGATCAGATTTGGGTAATCTGAAACCCTGGACTGCAGATCTATGCCCAATCTACACTCCAAGACTTTTTCTACAATATACACACTATCAAGATCCTTAAATGTATTTACATCAACAGTAATTTATAATAAGTCCTTATGTCCAGTGAACAAGTCACAAAGCTATAAGAAATAATCTTGAAAATTAATATATTCATTGCATTCACATTTTCTTTAAAATCAACAATTTTTTTTGTGTAGAATTAACATAAAAATTTCAGCCTGATCTCATATTAAAACAATATTGTATGGTTCTTAAATACAGAAAAGTTATATTGATAGATACATATTATTAACTCATGTATTGGTAGACGCAACAAATACTAAACTTTTTTGCTCAAACTGTTACAAATTAGAATAGACTCACTGTCTGGGTGAACTATTAATTTTTCCCAGGGATATCGTGCGCAACCTGTCGACCCTTTTCTTTTTTTATTTTGTTTGTACGCTTCATTTGTATTCATATACACCTCCAATATCCAATAGAGCTAAGTCATCTAGGTTACTTACGTTACTCCTACCCAAGTCTCCCTAGTTGCTAACTGTAACTGATTTAGAACTGGAACGCACTGCACATTATTCTTCACATTGCAAAATGACATATGCATGCATCAGGAACTTCTGTTCAAACAAACCTCACCTGCTGTCCAGGTCAGTGATTTTAAAAAGGTGGCAACACTACCACAGAATTTTTCATTACTTATTCTGTGACGAAGCTGAATTTTAGTCTTTTAAATTGAGATACCTAAGTAAGGGGACGGCAAAATTTTCCTTTGCCCTGGGCGGCTGACACCCACGCTACGTCACTGATGTGAAGAAAGAAAATTGAGACCAATAAAATCACTTATTTCAGGGATAAAACCTTTATAAACTTTAAATTTCAAAAACAAGAATCCATTCTCCCTTTCTCATTTCATTTGTCTTCTGACACAGACTAAGGAAGGAAAAAGGGACATATGTTTGTGTACTTCAACTTCATCTTTGTTCTACTAATCACAATATATGACATCCAACTAGTCTTTCCCTGGCTGTCTGATCTCCATCGGATAACTGACAATAGTGAATTACAGACTGAACTTTTCACATTTTTGCTTTTTGTCTTTGTGAAATTCTTGACCACAATTGTGTAAGCATTACATATTATTCAAATAAATGAACTACTTTGTAAAAGTGACCTGTCTCAGTGTTGACAGTCACATCCATATTACACTTGCATCCCTCATTCATCTTTGTAATACTTCAATTAAACATTCTTTTTTCTCCTCCCCATTGGCATCTCACAGTGACAACAAATACTGTAGATAGGCTAACTATTCATATCTACAGTATTTACTAACAAAGCACTGATCTTGTGAAATGACATTTTGCATCTTACCAATGAGAGACCAATGCTCAGCTTACAAAAAATGAGAGGAATGATCATTACTACATTGACTAATGATAAGTAGCCTTTGAATTGAGGCTAGAAAACATCACTTCGAGTCTGATGAAAAACTGTGGGAGATCATTTTACATTTTGATGAATGCACACTGATTTTGTTTGTCAAACAGTTTTATTTGCAAAAAACAATTTGACTAACAGCAAGTGTGAGTCCTGATTAGAATCTCTTTCGTACAAATACTGGAGACTAAGAATATTCTGATCTTTGTAACACATCAGGTGAAACATAAAATTATGGTTAAAATGAGAGGCTATGTTTAAGTTTCTAATCCTATATGTGAGTAAAGTTAGAAATTAAATTTAATATAATAATTGTTATTCATTATTGAAATTTTTATAATCTATGTAATGTTTCATTAACAACTTCAATCTTGATATAAAAGACAAGGAGAGCTTAAATACCGAAGAAATAAAAATATTAATGTCCAGACATATCTTGTGTTTACTGTTTAATTTTTATACTACATTCTCCCTTATTTCATTCCACACGTAAACAAATTCACCCGAATGAAGCCCATACTGGATACAAGCCTACGAATAGCTACTGGAATATTTAGTCGCAAAATAAATTAGTTTTATTTGAAAGTCACTTTCTCTCCCAAACACAAAGTACTATTTAAATTTGACATTTTGTTAACTATACAGAAGAAATGCGAGTTCAGAAAATGAAAACACTTTCTGAACTCACATTTGAAGAGTCAATCAAAATAAAGCCAGTTGTAATGTTAGTGACTGAAACTAGCAATCATTTTAACTCTGACCTATCCATCATGCAATTATAAATATCACCGATAGTTCCTCCATTGGTGGAAACCTGTCGGACTCCTGACTTACAGGGATTTTTCTCATTTACTTGAAGGCAATATTTAATGTTGTCGTCATGTCAAATAATTACAGATTTTGTCTTGTGTTCTATGCATGTTGAAAACTGTAATGCAAATGACATGGCCAATTATATGAATGGGGTGGAAAGAATGATATTTTTTAATCCCAAAAGATGTAAGTGTGAATAGACTATAGATAAGATATTCTAATACTCAAGTTTACAATTTACACTTGATATCATCTTTTCAAATTTTATTAACATATTTCGAATGTTTAAATAACTCTACTAAAACCTTATTCAGTTCTTTATGTTTTTTTGTTTTTTTTAACACTTTGTACAAATAATCAATAAAAATAATAAAAAATTTGACATATAAATCGAATCACATATTGTATACTTACTTTTATTTTGCTATCACTTGCTTTGGTGACAGTCCAAGTGAATATATTATCATTTATATCTCTTTTATATCTTTGTTTTGATCTGATTTTTATTTTCCATCCACATAAGTTATTATTTATAAATGTGCAGTTTGGTTTTACTGAAAAAATTATTTATGAAACTGATAAGTACATATCAATAATTTAAAAAATTTATTTTACATGAATTAAAATTAAAACACTTTAAAATATTTTAAAAGTAATATCTTTCATTATGAAATACATAAGGTAATCAATAAACAGTGTCAAAATAAACCAATATAACTTGCTTCAATATCAAATAATAAAATACAGTAATACCCCGAACTTACGCGATAGGTGGGACCAAGAGATAACCGTGTAAGTCGAATTCACGTAAGTTGGGGTATAATTTCCCAATTTGTGTAAAATCTAAGTCGGATGTATGTAAGGTAATAAATGTTCTTGTTAATCTAATCTTGTCTTTTGATTCGTTCACGGTTACAAGAAATCACCACATAGAGTCTCTCGAGTCTCTGTAGATATAACAAACATGGAAATAAATAACACAAAATAAATTGTAGCTATGTGTTGATTCCGCGCGACATGTCTGAACATGTAAGTCGAACAATAGTGTGGGTGGAGTGAGTAATCGAGAGTTGCGTGGCGCTCAAACAAAAGACCAATCGATGAGATTTGAAAATTGCGTAACTCCGGGTTCGCGTAAGTCGAGGTATTACTGAATATAAAATACAGAAATATATTTTATTATTTGGATTATTTCTAAAATGAGACATAAATATTTGTTGTAATCCAGATTGTATTCCAACACACAGTTTAACTGTNGCACCGTTCGACGACGGCATTGCTTAAGCTTGTTTTTGTCGTGGAGCGGTGCATCGAACGGCGGGTGGGTGCGTTTCCTGATAAATTATTTTTCTGCAAAAAATTTGCTGAACTTTGGAGACATCATTAATATAAATATAAATTTTATGGCCGTTAAATAATAAATGGTTTTTAGTAGGTCCGCTGCTCGTTTAAACTCAACGGTTTGTGCAATATCTGCTATTCGACCAATCCTGTCGCAACGAGTTGGTGATGACATTTTACCGTATTATACGAGTCTCTTTTAGCGTGTTTATACAAATATGATCGCAATTTTTTTTTCTGTTTTATACGAATCCATATTATACGAACCCGTGTTACAGGGGAGTCTACTGTTTCTGAATATATCTTTTAAATATTTTAAAATTCATACTGATTCTAAAACCAAATTTGAAAACTGAGTTTTAAGTAATCCTTTAAAGTATTTCAGTTATGATCAACTATGTGAATTCTAATTTTTTAAAAAGTATTTATTACAATAATTTGACATTCTAGTTTACTTATGCCTTAAATTAAGATGTTAATTACTCAAAATTTAGTAGAATCACCAATGATGAGTACTGCCAGTGTCAGTTGCCTTGTCTCCTCACTCGTTGAGCTGGCCTTGAGTATTGTATTTATTCTAATAAACAGTATGTTGTTCATAACTTTTTTCAGCTTGCAACTATGCTGTTTATTAGAAGTAACTGTTATTTCTATTCTTTGGAAATTGGGCACAACTATTATTTGAGAATGACTATTAATGGAATAAATGTGGTAAATTTTCTCACTATTATTATTTGAGCTTGTTGCTCAACACACTCAATTTTAATACAGAAATATATTTTATTATTTGGATTATTTCTAAAATGAGACATAAATATTTGTTGTAATCCAGATTGTATTCCAACACACAGTTTAACTGTATGTTGTATCAATATACAGTTAAACTCATTTATAACAATCATGAAGGGACCAAGTGCTGTTATAAGCATTACTCACTATATCCATTTTTAGAGATTAACTGTATATCACTAACAACGGATATTGTTAGTGCTAGTTTTTCATCTGCCCTGTGCAAGATTTTAGTTTTGGCTCTGTCTGTTTTTGGAAAAGTATTTTAAAAACAAATACGATACAAATAGTTGGTTATTTTTAAAATTTAACTATGCACCCATTGCACCTTACTAGTTGTGGTACTGAATTCAAGTAACAGTTAATGATTACATGTAACTTGTATTTTTTATGTACAATACTTCTTTATTTGACTTAACACAATAAAATTTTTAAACACAACAAAGAAACTTTCTAACTTGTTTACTGCCATTTGAAATATTATGACATTCCCTCTTATTCTTAAAAAAATGCCACCTTTTTAAGATTGATTTTTTAATAAAATTTGTAACATTCACTCATTATCTTTTTATAAATGGCACTATTATAATAATAGATTAATGTGAAATAGACAATAAATAAATTATTCTTCTGTTGATTTATATTATCAACAAGACAGGTAAAGTTAGAAATTAAATTTAATATAATAATGAAACTTCTTTATGTGGAATAAAAAGTTTTATTTAATGGCAAACATTTTCAAATCACTTCAATATATCTTAAAATTTAAGTAGTTTAGCAATAAAATTGAACTAATCACTGTACAGTTGTTGCACCTGTAAAATAAACGACTACTTGTTAATGTATATAATTAACTTTATTATAATACGAATGTAACTTGGTGATATTCAAACGTAACTTTGTGCCTCCAGGTCTAAGTGTTACAACACTAATGCACAAATGACCGAAGAAAAATGAACACGAGAAAGGTCAGAGGTGCGGGGTCACCTAACTAGGTCAAGAAGCAATTCGGTATGGGTTATCCCCTGGAGTACATACATAACAACAGTATAATATAGATTAATATGCATGCCAAATATTGTATAGTAGGATGGAGAATTCACTGAGTTTGGCGTTAAATGTTTTTTTATCACAAGTACTTTCAATGAATTTATACTCGTTGTCGTGTTCGAAAATTAGTCGCTTGTTCTTAGCGGTTTATCAAATATTTTAATTTGAAAATATGTGTTCTGTTCTTCTTCTCAGTATATTCTGTATGTTCTTTTAAAGCATTTATTCACTTGACAATGACAATTATAAATTCGTCGAAAGTACTTGCGATAAAAAAGCATTTATAATGCTGAACTCGGTGAATTCTCCGTCCTACTGTACAATAGTCTACTTCATTATTTTAGTAATTAAACAAAGATTGTATGGTTGAATTTCAATGACACAGGCTAGAAAATGATTGAAATAATCCAAAAACATTATTCTGAGCAAAGTTTAGCAAAATATATAAAATTTGCTCAGAATGAAATTATTAAATAATACAGTAGAGCGTTGTTTATCCAAAAGAATTCCAGTCGGCCTAAAGTATAATTTTTATTTGTTTTTATATTTTTCAATGTATTTATCTCGTTTGTAAAACATAAAGAAATAATTTTTAACGATACAATAGCCATGATTATTATTTTAAAAAGTTTACATTAGGCTTAACATCGACAAAAATTCAACGCAAAGCGATACGCAACAGAGAAAAATTTCAGGATGGGATAGGTTAATATATTTTTTCGTACATAATCAGTTATCTGAAAAGTAAGTTATCCGAACAACCCCAATCGATTCGGATAAACAACGTTCTACTGTAATAATAATAATAATAATAATAATTTCAGTTAAATATTATTTATCAATTTTTTAAACTATTATAATTAATCTAACAAAATAAACACCAAAACAATAAACAAGAAAGTGATAAATCTCCATAACAATATAAAAAATTTAAGACATATTTTTTTCTACAGAAAAGTAATTAAATTTTATATGAAACGTGATAAAGAAGCTTACCACACTCATTTTCATCACTTCCGTCACTACAGTCTACTCTAAAATCACATTTTCTTTGTTCACTGATACAATATTTATCAGCCAAGCAATACCAATAGCCTTGTGGGCATTCTCCTGGTCTTAATGTTGTTTTTATTCCTGAAGGAGTAGTCTCAGTCCAGCCCGAAAGTGACGTTCTTGAAGTAATTCTGAAAAATTAAAAATTTTCATTTTATATTCAATGATACAAAATTATAAAAGATTATTAACTGTAATATATTCTATAACAAAAGAAAAAAACACAAACAAAACCGTTTTTTTTTTTTTTTTATCGGTGTTGTGCCAAATACAACACTGATAAAAAAAAGGTTTTGTTTGTGGACGTTTATTAATACAGTAATACCCTGAACTTACACGATAGGTGGGACCGAGCGATAACCGCATAAGTCAAATTCGCATAAGTCGGGGTATAATTTTACAATTTGTATAAAATCCAAGTCGGATGTATGTAAGCTAATAAATGTTCTCGCTAATCTTATTTCATCTTTTGATTCGTTCACGGTTACAAGAAATCACCACATAGAGTCTCTCAAGTCTCCGTAGATATAACAAACGCAGAAATAAATAACACAAAATAAATTGTAGCTATGTGTCAATTCCGCATGACACGTCCAAACATGTAAGCTGAACAATAGTGTGGGGGAGTGAGTAATCAAGAGTTGCGTGGCACTTAAACAAAAGACGAATCAACGAGATTTGAAAATCGCGTAACTCCAGGTTCGCATAAGTCGGGGTAGCGTAAGTCGAGGTATTACTGTATTAAATTCATTAATATTTCAAGCAAAATCATATTAAGAATTATATATGCCAAGACGTTTACAAGTATTACTATGAAGTATTGAAATTTTCATGACGATAATTATATAAAGTACATAGAGATTGTATCATATATACCAATGTTTCCCAAAATACCGGGCCCACAGCTCAGTACTGGTTTATATTTGAGATAGATCATCTCCAATTGGGAAAGATCATTCTTACAGATGATAAAACCAAACAAGAATCTACATGCCATATTTGCAAGAGGGATAAAATCCCATAGCAGAAAAGATCAATATTTGAAGAATTATTGACAGAATAGTTTTTAGTCAGTTCTAATTTATTCAAATTTCAAATATTAATCTATTTTCAAAATGCAATTATTTTAATTTTATGATCTCAAATTAACTTTTATGGTATGATAATAATCCCTATTTTCAATGTTACATTCATATAATTAATTAGTTAATTAATTTTTTTAGCAGTGTACAATACAATTAAGTCAAAAAATCTGTTAATTTTAGATTATTATTTAATTTAATTAAATTGGACATTTATTTTAGTATATTGATTTGAAGGAAACAAAGAAGATAAATATTTTCAATATAAATAATAAAAAAATAACGATTAATTTATAGTATAGGTTTAAAGCATTTTGGACTAAACTTTACATTGAATGAACTTCCTTAACAAATGTATAATTGTGGAAAGTGTGGTTGTATTGAATAGCCATGAAGATGATAATAAAATACAATTAAGACAGTACATAATTAAAACAACAATTGATTTAATAAGAAATGATAACACAATGCGCAAAAGAAAAATAATTCGAATGCCAACACTAGGGCTCAGCCCAAAAAAGAGACCTGACACATGGACTCACGACAAAACAAAAAGATGTCTTACAATTTCATTAAATTGGCATCTTGTCAGTTAATCGTTGTCTTCATCAACAATTAACTTAAGCTTCAAGATTCTTGTTGCACGAAGTCTTCAAGAAATTCTTCAGTCCCTTGCTATGGTCAGGATCGAACTTTCCTTCTCGGTCCAAAAACAGTTACCTCTCCCCTTTAGGCCCTTAGGCATTTTCTCTCCCCACGGGACAGTTCAGAACATCAAACATCAACCGAGCGAAGTAGAAATGAGGACAAGAGAAGATTCCAGAAACGGGAAAAAACAAGAAACAAGAACAGAAGCTACAAACTAGAATATTCTAACTTAAAATGATGATGTACAGCCACATAATTAACCTAATAATAATGAATATTTTCCCTAGTTTAATTTTAATAATAAAATTTACTTACTCACAGTCTCCTCTTAGAGATATATCATCAAGAGCAATTACATCTTCATATCTGTCACCAGTTTTTCCTTCAATAACAATTTGAAAAGGAGAAGTAACATTCAGTTGAATAGATGATCGTTTCCAATAATCACCTCTTGATCCTTTCTCAAACCAAACAGGTTTGGAATATCTGTTATTCAATGTCCTGATATAAACTTTCAAATCACTTACTAATTTACCAAACATATAATAATAAAATCTTAAAGAACACATTCCATTTCGAGTTATTTCTAACACATCAGATATCAAACGTGCTATTTTATTCGGTGATGATGTTTCGCTTGTAATAAAAATATAATTTCCTTTGTCTAAGAAATAAGTGTGATCAAACGGGGGCCCAGTTTTATATTTAAGACGATTTTTATAAACTCCATTGCCAAAATCCCAGTCAATGTCGTCGTTTTTATCTTGGTAAAAGAATTTCAGGCCCTCTTCAAATGAGATTAGGAAATCTTGATAACATCCATTTTCATCTGATCCATCACCACAATCATCTGATAGATCACATACTAAATCTCTGTCAATACATGCTTTACTTTTTCGACAATAGAATTTAGAAACGGGGCAATTCTTTTCCTCTTTTGGATATGAACAATTTTCAAATTTTATATTATCTAATGCAAATATTTCATTTGTACTATACACACTAACTCTACTGAATGATAAACTAAATGGCTCCATTCTTCCTCCTATTCCAATGATTTCATTTATCCATCTACCTGAAAGAGTTGGATCAGCATTCTCCCAAATTATCTCTTCAATATCTACACTAGATATTTTTAAACCGAATGAATTTGCGTTTCCAACAAAATACAACCAAAAGTTTATTACGCAAGTTCCTGCTGATATTGAAAATTCTGGACTCATGATACCTTTACCAGGAGTCCATCTATCTTGACATGACTTGCAACACATTAATAAATATTTGCTATCTGTAGAATTCAGGTAATCTTCAGTTGGTTCGTCACCTAAGCATCCATTATTCTTAAATGTTGTAATATTCCAAAAAACATCATCTGGTTTCTCTTTGGAAATAGTCCAACCGCACAATGAATTATCTTCAAAGTCGCATTTAGAAGGACACATTCTTTCATCGGCACCATACGGGCAATCTTTTTTAAAATCACACGCTTTGCTTATAGGAATACAAGATTTGTCATCGCAAGTAAATTCGTTTATACCACATCTGCCAGGTGGTTGGACAGTGATAACAGGTGTAGTAACAACTGTATATAATGGAGTACATTCGGGTGTAAAAGAAATATCATCAATTGCAATATCACCACGTGGTCCATCTCCTTGTCTACCCTCAATTATTACTTTAAAATTAAGTTTAAAAGAAATAACTACACTTAGTCGTTTCCATTCATCACCTTGTTCACCTGACACATTTGTTAATTTATTCAATTTTGTACCTTCATCTGCTCGAATATATAAAGTTAAAGTACTTATGTCTTCACCATACATATGGTACCATAATCGAATCTGACAACCTTTAGTACTAGTTGGTAAAAACGTTGTACTAGAAATCGAAGCTGTACGTCTTATTGCTTGAGATATGGAAGATATATATAAATAATGACCGGATGCATTTCCATATGTATGATCTCTTTCTGGACCTGTTCCTTCAGATAATGTTCTTCCTGAAAACCAAGTCCATTGAAATAATCCACTTTCATGATTCCAATGACAAAGTCCATTTTCAAAATCGCATCTTTCTGGATAATCAACGCAATTTATTTCATCTGAACCATCGCCACAATCCCTATTAAAATCACATTTATTATCATTTAATATGCAACCTCCATCTTGACATTTAAATTCACCTTCTTTGCAAACACTACTTTCTGGTACTCCACAATTAACGAATGATATTTCATCAATAGCTATATCTCCTCCACTTCGCAGGTGAGTTGCAATAAAACTTAAATACCAATTACTATCCTGGCTACCGACAGACACTCTAAATTTATTCCATTGCTTTCCTTTATCGCGATTTTCTTTCCACAAATCAATAGTTTTACTATGGGTTAAACTGAGACGAAGAGAACCCTGACCCTCAAAAACGTTATAAAAATAATAATAAAATTCTATAGAACATGATCCTGATGCAAAAGGAAATGTTGGTGACTGTAATTTTGCTTGACCACTACCTCTTCTTGAAACATACATAAAATAGCCATTAAGAGATACATCATTAGATATTCCATAACCTTGATTTCCATTTTGACGAAGCCATTTATAACTTCCTAAACTTTTTTCTTTCCAACCACACATAGGATTATTATCATCATCAAATGTACATGTTCCACATTTACTTTCATCTGAAGAATCTTTACATTGGGGAATAAAATCACACAAAAATGCTATATCAATACATTCACCGTTATCACAAGCAAATTCTTTGTATTTGTCACATGGTTCAGGTTTTATAACTTCTGTCGGTTTTAATGTTGGGAGTGTTTCATTGATTTTACTACACCCTGAAGAAAACGATAAATCATCAATAATCCATGCACCATCATCTGTTCCACTTACACCTTCTAAAATTACTTCAAAAGCATCACTAATATGACTGAGATCAATTATGGCTTTTTCATAATACTGTCCAAATATTGTCGATGTTGTCCACTCTATATTCCAGGATCCTTCTTGATCTTGTCGAGTATAAACTGTCAATGGTCCTTGACCTCGATAATCATCATATTTTAGGTGCGTAAAAGTCCTGGCATAAGTGTAGAAAAAACGGAATTTACATTCATTTCCCGATTTAATCATAATTGGACTTCTTAACTGTGCTTCTGCTCCTTCAACACCGCGTGCATAAAAGTAAATATATTTTCCATAAACAGAATTTAAAGTATGATCTCTACCCACATTTGAAATAAGATAATTATATGAAGGGCCAATTTTCCATGTAAACTGAGTGGTTTCTGTATGTACTATCCAATCACACATATCACCATTGTCAAAATGACATCGTGCTGGAAAATCATCACAATTAGCAGTTTTAAGATTTTCATCAGAATAATCACCACAATCATCATTATAATCACACAATAAATCATTACTAATGCAATTTCCTCGAAGGCACTGAAATGCCTCATTGTCACAAGAAGTAATTTCGGGACGAGCACAATCGAAAAACTCTAAGTCGTCAATAGCTAAACCTCCTACATAATATCGCTGACTACCAGAAAAATACACCATAAAATCTCCACCAATTCTTCCAATTACAGCCTCTCCCTGATGCCATATATCACTTTGATTACCTCTTATATTAAACACTTCAGTAAATTTCTGATGTGTTTTTTGTTTTATTAGAACACTTAAGGCAGCTCTAGAATCTGATAGCATATAAAACCAGAAATTAAGTCTACATGTTGCCGATGAAAATCTTAAAGTAGGACTTTTGAAATAAGAAGAAGAATAATAATTATTGTACATTGAGTTTACTGAAACATAATAACCTTTATCAGGTGACAAATGCGTGTGATCAATGAATGGAGGGTATCGTGAATATCTTGCTTCTATTCTCTTCCAAGTCACATAACCTGGTTCTGTTTCCCAATTACAAAGACTCTTTTCAAAATCACATTCGGTTCCGCATAACGCTTCGTCTTTATTGTCTTTACAGTTTTGATAGAAATCACACATTTCATCACCAGAAAATCTAACAGCTTCATTATCACAAGAAAATTCAGGAGGATCAGGATTATATTTTTTACAAGCATTTTCAGACAAAACAAAATCATCTAAAGCAACAAACTGTTGAAGTGAAGCAGTAAAAGAAACTTCAAATATTAATCTGAATTTTCCTTTTAATATTGAGGTGTCATTTATATAACCTTGACCATATTGCCATTTATCACCAGGTTCCAAGGTCCAGTGATTTAATATGTGGTTTGTATTGTCTGCCTTGGAATATTCTGTCAAATTAAGAGCTGGAAGTACGGTTCCTGTTCTATAAAACCAGTAGCTAAAACAATATTGTTTTTTTGAAGTTAAGAAAGGTGATAATAATCGTGCAGATAAGGTTTGTTTATACTGATTATTGTAATATGCGTACAGATAAACTCCAAATTGTGTTTGGAAAGTATGATCTATATTTGTACCTTTATTAAATATTTCTCCAGAACCTCTGAGCCATTCAAATGAAACAGAAGGATCATTCATCCACAAGCAAGTATCTTCCTCAAAATTACAGTCACCTAAAGGCTCACAATTTTCTAATATTTGAATATCATCAATAGCAATTGTACCATTGTTTGGAGACTTTCCTGTTACAGCTTGAAACACGTATTTGAATGGTTCAGAAGAGGTAGGTTCAAAGCTTACTTGTGCTGCATGCCATTCATCTCCTTCATCACCTTCTTCATTCCATAATGGTTTAATAGTATTACTATATTTAATAAGTACCATTAATGTACCAACATTGCTACCCATTAGATGATACCAGAATCTCAGGCAATTTTTTTCAGGAGAATATACACCAGTTTCTAATTTCGCAACCATATTAGATTTCATCTGTTCAGTAGTATTGATATAGAAATATGAACCAAGTTCAGTACCATATGTATGATCTACTTTTGGACCTTTTGGATATGATAATTTTGCTTGACCAACAGCCCAATTAAACTCATCTTCAATAGAATTATGGAATCCGCATCCACCATTTTCTACTGTACATAATACTTCCGACGGACAGTTACCATAATTAAATTTAATATCATCTAAAGCTACGTCACTATACAATGTTGCTTGACCTTCAAACATAAGAAAAAAGGATCCTATATCATTTATATGCACCTGTTGATAATTCCATGTTGGCCCTGATGAAGCTGATTTAGTCCAATAACTTGTAACATTATTAGAGTTACCTTCCTTTAATAAAAATGTCAAAGATTTTTTGTCACTTCCATAAATATAATACCAAAATCGGATACAGGCTCCATCGGAAGTTATTTCTAAAGTATTTTTCGTAACAAGACCAACTATACTTCTACGATATTTAGAATTATGATCTACTACTATGTAATGTCCTTGAGTTGACTTAGTAGTATGATCTGTTCTTGGAAGAGTTGATTTTATATCAGAATGACCAGTTTTTATTTCCCATTTGTAATAACTATCTTTAGGATTTTCCCATTGGCATAAATCAATTTCAAAATCACAATCAAGATTTGAGGGTTTCATTGTAGTTATAGGTGTAAAAGTTGTTGAAATTGTTGTAACTATTGTCCCACATTTATGCTCTGAAAAAACAATATCATCAATTGCTATGCCTCTATCAATTTTGTCTTGAGCTATATATGTAACAGCTGACATTCCTATAATGAAAAAGTTATCAATTTCTTCTGTACTTATATCAATTTCTGTATAATTCCAATTGTTGGTAGTATCTGATATGTTATAAACAGAGTCCCAACCTGTGCTTGGTGAATACGTCTCTATATTTAATGAACTAGCTTTAGTGTTGAACATATAATACCAGAAACTAAAACAAAAACTGCCTTTTAATTCAATATCTTCACTTATTAAACGTGAATATATATTCTCTTCTTGATCTGTAAGATATGCATACATGTAATGACCTTGAACAGAAGTAACTGAATGATCCTTTATTGGACCTGCTCCAAAATTTGTATCGAGACCTGTACGACGAATCCAATCAATATTAGAAACATCTGTGTCAACTGACCAACCACAAGTATCTTTTTCAAAATTACATGAGACTACATTTGAACATTCATTATCTGTAAGTTTTATATCATCAATTGCAATATAACCTTTTTTACCATTTCCTCTTCTTGCTTCAATAACAATGTAATATCTGTCTAAAGCTTCAAGCGTAACTTGTCCCTTTCTCCAATGATGCATGTGATCTCCTACTTTACTAAATATAGGAATTTCATTTTTCAAGCGAATTTCAGAATCAGTGCGTTGATAAATTCCAAGAGTCCCAATGTCGTAACCAAACATATTATACCACAGTTCTATACAAGATTCTCCTATATTATTATAATAAGGAGACACTAGTTTACTACGCTCACCAAAACTAGCATTTGACATATAAATGAATTTTCCATTAACTGTATTTCTAGTATGATCTGTTTCTGGTTTCTCTTCATTAAATGGCTTCTCTCCAGTGCTTCTTATCCAGTCTACCGTATTATTAAATTTATATTTCCAGCCACAGAAATCTTGTTCAAAATCACATAATGTTGTTTGATGACAAGGACTATCTATCAATTTTACATCGTCAACAGCAATATCTCCTTGACCGCCTCTTCTTGTCTTACCAGTTATATATATATTATAATCTTCAGTTGTATTAATAGGTATTTCTGCACTCATCCATTTATTACCTTGATTACGTGTTTTTTCCCAGCCTGTATAACGTTCTGTTAAAGTTTCAATATTTATAGATAAAGTTCCAATATGTTTTCCATACATATGATACCAAAATGAAAAGCAAGCGCCTTCAGGTGAAGAAGCAGCCAATAGAGGACTTTTTAATCGTGCAATTTTATTTCTTCCTCTTCCGAATTGATCTAAATATATGTAATGACCTGTTCCAGTTGTATGATCAGTTGTTGGACCAGTAAAATTAGCAAATGTTGTACTGTTATGTCTTAACCAATTAAAATCAGCTTTTTTATCATGTTTCCAAAAACAAAAATCTGTATCAAAATTACAGTCTGCAATTAGTACTTTAGGATTACAATTCAATAAACTAATGTCATCTATGAAAAGAGTATTGTTAAATATTTGTTTATTTCTTCTATTAAACTTATATGGTTGTGCTATTATTTGAATAGAAGTTGTATTACGATTTTCTGGAATCTTTGATACAAATTCTGTCCATTTATTATCAAGGAGATTAAATTCTGATTTTACGATAGCGTAACGTAAACGGCTTATTCTACGTTTTAGACTTAACTGAAATCTTATATTTTTACGCTTGTAATACCAAAACTTTATTTCACAATGAGACGAGATTGATGGTAAATCAGGACTCTGAAGGATTGCTTTATTATCAAAAATTCCATCTCCTACAATAAAATTAGCAACGTAACCATTATCAGATAACTGATTTGTATGATCGGTTACATTTGGTTCAATGCCAGGTACTTTGGATACTTGTTGTCTTGCCCATCTGAATGCACTTCCTTCATCTGTCCACAAGCACATGTCTTTTTCAAAGTTGCATGGACCGCAGTTTTCTTCATCAGAACCATCATCACAATCTATAAGAAGATCACATTTTTTATCTTTAGTTATACAAACAACAGAACCAGTGATACATTTAAATTCATTTTCCCTGCAAGGATATACAGTTGGCCTTGGTGTTGGCTTTGGAGTCGGAAGAGACTCGTTATAATATATACAACCTGGTGTAATACTTATATCATCAATTGCTATTTCTGATCCGGCATTACCAATGTCACCTTCAAGTATAAAATGAAAAGGTCTATTATCTGTAATTGAGACTTCTGCACGCTCCCAAACTTGTCCCACATTTTCATGTTTTTGCCATAATGGTTTCCATGACCATCCATTTTCTTCATATTCTGAATATAAACTCAATTTAAATCCTTCTCCAAATAAATAGTAATAAAATCGAAGAGAACAAACACTATCTTTTTTCACGATATAATTAGGACTTACATGCCAAGCCTTTATTATATCTGATGAATAAGAGTAAATAGAACGTAACATAAGATAACGACCTTTTCCATCAAGTTGTTCCGTATGGTCATTCATTGGTCCAATATTAGCAGTTAGTCTGTAATTCCTAGAGTACACAACTTCCCATTTATATTTACTATCAGGCTTTGGTTTCCATTCACAGAGACTTCCAAATTCAAAAGTGCAGTTTGAATATTTAGCGCACACTTCTTCCGATTCGTCGTAATTATCTCCACAATCATCAGTAAAATCACAGAATACATCCTCAGATACACAGGCTAAACTTTTTGGGCATCTAATTTCTCCATCTTCACATTCATCTGCTTTTTCTGGGAAACCACAATCTTTAAAATTAATATCATCAATTGCAATATAACATGTTCCATATGAATATCCACCAGATATTTTAATTAGAAATTCTTTTTTTGTACTGCCAATATAAGCTATTCCTTCATTCCAACTATTTCCTTGATCATTTTGAATTAACCAATTTGTACTTTCACTATTTCCAATAGATTTTTTTATTTTAATATTTGCTGTAGAACATTTTGAAAGATAATACCAAAATGTCATTTTACAAGTGGATCCAGATCTTTTAAAACTGCGTTCATTTCCTGGACTAATAAGTAATGAAGTATATCCTCTAGATAAATATGCATACCATCCAGAAGATGAATTAGTTGTTGTATCGACAGTAGGAAATCCACCGTAAAATGATGTCGATGACGACGACGAACCATTCTTTCTTTCCCATCCTGAATTATAATTGAAATAATTATCAACTGTCCAGCCACAAAATCCGTGTTCAAAGTCACAATTACCGCAGTTCATCTCATCTTCTTTAGAGATTTTGCAATCTATTTCGAAATCACATACTTTATCTATATCTATGGACGTATTAACTTCATGACAATCAAATTTATTATCTTGAACATCACTACACGATTCATTTTTTATGGAAATATCATCAATAGCAATATCGCTTAAGTTTCCTTTCGTAGTTCCAATAAATAGTATTTGATATCCATCATCAATTCCTAATTTATTTTTATTTAAATTCAAATGTATAGCTTTCCATTCATTTTCCTGATTTCCTTCGCGATAAAAAAGCTTGTTACTTGTAATTTTATCCGTTTTACTGTCTAGGGAAGTAATATTCACTTGTAAAGAACCCATATCATCTCCATACATGTGAAACCAAAATGATAAACACTGATTTCTTGTCATCTCGAAATATTCGGATTCAAGAATTCCTACCAAATTTCTTTTTCCCGCTGGATTGGATGCTTTAATATAGATGTAATAACCTATTTAAAAAAGAAATTAATTTTAAATTATTAATATTTTCATTATATTTAATTTGTATATATAAATTCAGTTTAAATTAAACTAAATAATGTGTAAAATTATATATGTACTAAAATTATGAAAAAAATCTGATACATTTAGCTTGTTATAATCAACCAATTGTTCATCCACGTAACATGTAACATATAAATTATATGCATTACAAATGAAGCATACTTGATGCAAATTAGTTTAACGTAATTGTTTGTAATTTTAATCAATGTTATAAAAGAAATATCTGAAACAATAAATAATTATACCTAACCTCATAATTATATGATAGATGATTATTAGAAATAACTGTGCAAATTAAGAATTCATAAAAGAGAACATGTTTATCGTGTAAGTACATATTTCAAAACATTAAATTGCCAGTGATGGCACATAAAATTTATGTTACATTGTATAGTACATTGTGAATAAACTATGGGAACTCTGGAGTATTTAGTTATTCCATGACAATTTTATTTATAATGAAAACATTGCAGATAACATATAAGCAACTACAACAAATTATAAAGTCATGCAAAATCCCAATCTTTTTAAGTTAAAAAATTGTCAAATTTTATTGTATAAGAGCTATTTTCTTAACTGAGAGCCTTATAAATTGAAATTTCTCAGTTTTTTTTGGAGTTTCAGAATTCCGACAGGGTCAAAATCCCCCGACAAACCAAAATCTTCTCAGATGAAAATCTGACATGCTATAAAATCAGTGATGATCAAATTTGTACAAACACATTGTTATTCAAAGATGATACTGCTAGTTTTATAATGATCTATTTCTTGAAGAATAAATCTGAAATCTTATCCAAATTCAAAGAATACTGTGAATTGGTCAAAAAGCAAACAGGTAAAGCAGTAAAGGTGTTATGCTTTGACAATGAAGGAAAATATCTTTCAGCTGACTTTCAAAATTATCTCGAGGTAAAAGGTATAATTCATCAAAAGACAGCTTCTTACATACTCCAACAGAATGGAACATACCACTTCTGTAATAATGTTACGTGTTAAAAAAGACAAAACTAAACTAAAATTCCAAAGATCAAACCTATATTATCTAGTTCCAGTGCATAGCATTTTATCTGCTTGGCTATCCCCGCTCGAAGATGTGAAACTTTCAAAGATTTATAAGTAAAACACTAAATTTTCAGATGTCCATTTTTGGGAAATACTTGAGAAATGGGTCCTATTATTTGGACAAGGAGCTGTTAGTGTTTAAGACCACGTGCTCACCAAGTTTCGTTCAAATCGGAGATCCAAATGTCTGGCCCTCTCCTTATTAGCAATAGGAATAATTTTTGAATGAATAATTCCAAATAACAATGTTTAAACAGTACTTCACAGGTTCTGCCATGTCAAGATTTTTGTTTTAGTCTACTGAAAAAAGACCAAAGCGAAAAAAAAAAATCATCCCAAAAAATTTCCCGAATTTTTTGTTGGTCAATAAAAAAAAAAAAATCCTCCAATCTGGAAACATTGGGGCAGCAATGCTCAAAACTGTCTTAAGTTCTCAACACCACTTCATACTTTTCTGCCCAAACTTGCTGCATGATGTCATGAAATTGCTAGGTGTGTGGTGGACCACAGGTCTCTCATTGCATTGTTTTTCCTGAAGTGTGATTTGTGACTCACTATCATCAGTATTATATTTTTATCGCCAATTTAATCGCCAAGTGGTGATTTTGGCACATGAAGCACAACCCCTGTCTACATGAGCATGCTCTTATATTTACGGAAATATGATATAAATTTAAACACGTACAAGACACCTACACCAGAATACCTCAAATTTCTACTAACATTTTCATTTGTATATAACAGACATCTTCAGGTATATATAATGCAGAACAAAACAGACAAATCAAAATCGAACAAGGTATTATGAACACATTACAAATTCAGTTTGAAATTATGATATGTATAAAATATTATTTTTTTGTATTTCATAATGATTTTAATTATAATGTAAAAATTTATGTATTTTGATTATATTTGTTAATTTCATTTATGTTTGAATTGTTTATACCTGAAGAAGTTTTCAATATGAGGCAAAAATGTTTTATATTAATATAGTGTTTTTCTGTAATTTTAAATGCATTTCACACTAGTTTTGTGCATTTATTTTATTTTATTAATAATTATTAATATTACGCTTAATTATTTATGAATTACATAGATTTAAACGTGTCTAATTGACAAAATGTATTAATTATTTACCTTTTTCATCTCCTCGTGTATGATCTGTAACAGGTCCAGTACCTTCAGTTGCCGTAGATCCTCTGTTACGTATCCATTGTACATCTGTACCTTCTTGTACATTTTGCCAAGTACATAAATCATATTCAAAATCACAGTTGCCTTGTGGAGGACATTTTTCATTTTTAATAATGACATCATCTAATGCTATATCACCACTATTGAGTTTTTTAGTAACAGCTTCAAAAACAATCTAGTAAATAAAAATATTTAATCTAATTATTAAAATATTTTAAATTGTTGATGTTATTTAGATACATTAGTTAATGCAATAACTTTCAAATACTCTTTCACAAAACTGGCAATACAGCGGGCGATCGGTTAACGAACATAATCTGTTCCAGGACTTTGTTCGTTAACCGAACTAATCGGATAATGTTCGTTAACAGATCACCCACTGTACAATATTTCTAAGTTACCAGATAATTTCACTAGATTATATTGTCAGTTATCTATTTTGAACATTTTTTTTCAAAATAATAGAAGGCAACAGGTGATACAGATAATAAATACTGTATATCATTAGATTGTTTGTCAGGTATAAAGACATTTTATGCTAGTATCATGCTTTTAAAATGACAATCTAACAGTTTTATTTTATACTATTTTTTTTTTAACTCTTTCCACCCTGCGGGCACCAAGAGAGCCTTTTCTAGCAAGCCCATTATGGGTTTGGCCAGGCCCACAATGGGGTGGCCGGGTGGTGAGAAACACGGCCAGACCACCCACCAAAAAATCCCCAGGAATTTTTTGACCCGTGTGCCCACAGGACGGAAAGAGCAAAAAAAAAGTACTATTATTAGCATTTTGTTTTTATTCAATTCCAATAAGCTTTGTCTTGGAATTTAGCAATTTTAAAATGAAAAATTATCCTTAAATTAATTTGAATGTATTAGTAACGTATCATTATATTAAATACAATAAATGAGAGCGTATTCCAAATTATATTTTAATTTGCAAAAATATATCTATAATAATAAAACTGTAATAGTCTAAAAATATCAATTAAAATTAATTTTAAATTTTCGTTATGTTCATTTACTAGTAACAATATGATGAACAACTATAGCCCAATATAAGATTTCTAATCAGATAAATTATAAAGTTACTTTCACAAATGTAACAAAATTTTTTCTTACTTCATGTCCATTAGCTGACAGAGCAGAAACTTGAGCAATTCTCCATTTGCCTCCATGGTTTCCTTTTATAACCCATTTAGGAGTATCTATAATTCCATCTTTTGGCTTTATATATAAATTTAATCCACCGATATCAGAACCATGTACAAAGTACCAAAACTGAATGCAGAAATCTTCATTTCCTGACTGTGGTAAAGGAGGAGTTATCAAATACGCAGAATTCCCAAATGGTCTCCGACCTTTCTGAGATGATTTCACAATCATGAAATGACCTTTAAAAAATTAAAAAAAAAATAATAATAATAATTTTAGGCTCTAGTATAAAATTACACAAACTATTTTAGCACATTTGAAAAGTACTGATTTAGGCATTTTTCTAGTCAGATATATAATAAACATATTGTATTATGCCATGCCTTTGAGAATTGGTTTTTGCATGGTAGGTTATGTATGACCCGGCATTATAACAGCCAATGCAGGTGCATATTTTTAGAAATTTAAAATTTTTAAAAGTAAATTTGAAAATAGAAGCATTCAAAATTAGAACGCATTGGAAACTAAACAGAACACTAATCACACCAGAAAAATTTTTTCTAGAACGCCACCTGAAGAAGATCCTAGGGTGGACTGAAAACGTTTGTGTTACGTTCCAAAATAACTGTAAAGCATTATAAGATTACCTTGCTTAATGAATGCAATTCATTCCAGAATCTTACTCAATGCAAAATACTCATTAAGTGAAACAATTTTTTCCATATAAGTGAAACAATTTTTTCCATATTTTACCATATAATGTTTTACCAAAACATTATGGTAAAACATTATTGTGTTTTACCATAATGTAAAACACAATAATGCATTCCACGTCTAAAAAAATACTCAGATATTTTATGTATGATGTTTATTCAAAGAAAATTATACAATATATATTGTTAAGAAGCATGAATCATCATCATCATCCTTTCTTGTAGCACGGAATGCAAATTTGATTTGCAGAAAACAAAAAAAAAAAAAAAATCACAGATAATATGTCTGATAAACACACCAAACGATATGCCAAATACTTGGGCTATGTAAAGCTATAATTAAATATTAGAAATTAGATAATTTGACTAGAGGTAGGCAGTTATGCTGCCATCTCATATTAAATTTAATAATTTGCCCACCAGTGGCCAAGCGATTTTGTTCCCTGAACACTGGGAGCTCAATCATGGGTTCACGCCTGGCCAGGATGGACTGGCCATGTGGAGTTTTCTGGGTTTTCTCCACGTCTGTAACACCTGAATAGGGCCAGTTACCCTTAAAAAGGCCTCCCGGAAGGCATCCCCCCTAGGCAGATTGCCCAAGTGTTGCATTGCCATAACTTAAACAAACAAACAAATTTAATAATTATAAATAATTAATTTTTAATTTAGACATTTCTAAAATTTAATTTGGAATTGGTCATTAAATTTAATACAAGATGGCAGCATAACTACCTACCTTTGGTCAAATTAATTAATTTCTAATATTTTAATTATAGCCTTTACATAGCCCAAAAATTTAGCGTATCGTTTGGCGTGTTTATTATATAACGGGCTATGGTTGTTAATGTTTATATGTAATATATGTGAACACAAGTTTGAAAAATGTGTGGTCACAAGCGACACTAAGATGCTAGCAGAACGAGTGCTAAACACAGACTGATTGAGCATGCGCAGTCTGGAACTTCTCCTCTCCTCATCACTTGTTAAGTAAGTCATTTTTTTACAATTTGTTTTGCTTGTTATGTGAGGTTCTACTGTATGGTGTATTTACAATTAATGCTTTGTTTATCTGATGGTTTTTAAAAAAAAGACTATGATCAGAATTTATCTTGCAAGGCAGCAAAGAATTTTTACCACATAGCTAACAAAAAACATCAAGAAATTCATACTATGTATACTCAGTAGAGAGAGAATACAACCTTATTACAACATTTGCTTAGGTGTTATAATAAGTAACATTGAAAAAACTTACAAGTTTTAGTAACAGTTTTAATAAACATAAACCTGCATCAATCCAATAGATTTTATAACCATTTCAAGGTAATGAATAACAGTGTTAAATAAATAAATAAATAAATAATAATAATAATATATTAAATAAAATATAAAATTGTTTATGCTTTTATAACAATAAAATCAAAATATAAACAAATAGCAATATTATTAAGCTTAATATGTTACATGAATACTAACTTGCGATTATTGTACAGTAAGTTAATAAATTCGTTGAAAATTAATTTAGTTATAACTTACTTTCAATTATTTAACAACAAAAATCAAAAGAGTTCTTGAAATCCAAAGGATTTAATAACAGACGCAACTGATTTTTATCTGATATTAATGATTAAATACTAATGTTGTATATTCAGTAAGTTCTTAATAATTAAATAAATAACTATTAAATATTTAAATTTTCTTATACAAACCATCATTTGAGCCAAATGTATGATCAAATTCTGGACCCAGTTTTGGATCTGATGCCGATCCATTTATTCTTTCCCAAGCGATATAGTCAGGTGATTCCATTGAATAACCACAGAGGTCTTCATTTTCAAAATCACAAAGTGTATTTACTATGGAATTAGAAAATGTTTAGCATCTTAAAGAAATTTAATATAAATCAGAAAATTTATGGTAATTATTAAATATCAAAAATAGTTTTAAAAACATTATTTTTTTCATGACAAATTGTTTTGATTTTCCTCTTTACATTCAAAAATCAAGTTCAAATGCATGTATCTCTTGTACGACACGGTTTCGCTCTATCACTGTTCAAGAATTTGGGAAATCCTCCATACAAAATTTCACAACTTTTAAGTGCAAATTTTCTTATTCAATATTTTTTTTTATTTAAGTATGCATGTCTATTACCTCAAATTTGCCCAAAAATTTTAAAATATTGAAATTTTCAATTTGTTTCATGCCTTTTATCAGGTTTAATGATACAATTTTCAATAACAGTGCAATTTTCTTTCTTTCTTGTCCTAGATTTCCTATCAACCAGTATTTCCGTCGTTGCTTTCAGACTTCAACCTTTAAGAGTGTCATTATGTTTTGTTTTTATAAATTAATTTTCATATTTAGTAAAGTTTATTTAAACATTTTAGGTAAGTGTTTTTAACCTTTTCTGAACCATATGTTAGTAATCATTCATCAAAACGATGAATAAAATACAGCGGTATCTCGGTACTCAAACTATTCCCAACTCCGACAA
Organism: Centruroides sculpturatus; assembly: GCF_000671375.1. Classification (NCBI taxonomy): domain Eukaryota; kingdom Metazoa; phylum Arthropoda; class Arachnida; order Scorpiones; family Buthidae; genus Centruroides; species Centruroides sculpturatus. Next base: position 193,073 of record NW_019384390.1, on the reverse strand, counting down.
TTCAGTATGTGAACTCAAATTCTGGAAAAAATCGCTCAGTACTTGACTGAACAAATGTGACCTGCTAGAACACAATTCTGATTAATAACATATTTGTATTTTGTCACCCATAAAAAATTTTTTATGATAAAAATACAAAAATGACGATGATGCTGATATTTGTCATGAAGATCAATAAAAAAAAAAAGCTCAAAATATGATAATACTGTACTTTGTAAAAAGAAAATGCTCTCATTTAACTAAAATTAATATTAATGCGTAATACAGTACATTTAATTGTGATTATTAGTTACTTATCAATTGAAAATAAATTATTGATTGTTTTAATAAACATATTTTTTTAGTAAGAGAAAAGAATAAGTATACTTTTATTAACTTTTGGAACCTAACCTCATGTTTTGCATTAGTCCTTTGTTTCGTATAACACGGATTTACATAACATGGCATTTTTTTCGAAACATAACTACTGTATTATATGAGGGATATCTGTATGTATATAACTTTTAAGTCATTTTTCATCTTATCATAACAATCAATAACAGAATTTATTACTATAATTTATTCATTTGATTATTGTTAATTAAACAAAAAAGAGTTCTTTGCTTTTAAATAAAAATTAGTAATTAATATAATTAATTTTAAGTTACAAAACTTACAAGAAACAGGGCAATTTCCTTCAGTTATTATCAAATCATCTACAGCAATATCTCCAATATTAATAGATTTCTTTTTTGCTCTGAGAACTACAGAAGCATTTATATTTATGTCTATATGATATGATGCAAACTGCCAATCGCCAATTTGATTATTTTTTAATTGCATTAATGGTCCAATGTATTTTTTATCTAAATAAATAAAAATTAAATAACAAATTAAAATATAATTAAAAATAAAAATTCTAATTCAATTCTTAGTATTCAAGATTTAATAGTTATAATTCTTTTAATTCAATATAGTTTAACTATTATTAAATCTACAATAAATATTGATAAGATTAGAGATGTTTTCTTTTATAAATTTATCATTTTTAATTGAATTCATAAATGTAAAAATATTGTGTGGAAAATAAATTGAAATGAATTAGCATTATTGTATGTATGTTCCTGTTCCTGTTCCTGTAAAGTTTAAAAATGTTATTGATTATGGAGTTATAAATAAATAAATAAAATAAAGATAAAATTTATGCTTTCCCTGTAAGCAACATTACAGATTTATGATCTAGAATTACAGAAGCCATAGCAACTGTTAATGGTTCCGTATATGCAAAGACAGTGTGAAAACTCGACTATCACCTAGATGTGTTAAGTATCATCGGAGATGCACATATTAGCAACTGAATGAATACAGAGAATTTTTTTTGTTTTTTTCCTTTATATGTAGAAATAAATTTTATATCTTAAACTGTACAATTTTTCTGCTATGTTGGAGTTGTAGTTTATCTTTTAAGATAACTGCGTTATTATGTTTTCTTAATTCATTTATGTTAATTACCGCCGGCCATGTCTTTTTACAAATTTTATTTAAAATGTGATATTGTGACAGTGGCAACAAACACCAGAGGACGCTTTGCCTGTTTTTACATTTTTTTACCGAGGCAGTAGCCTTAAAAGGAAGGTCGTCCCCGGAAAATTTTGTGAATTGTCTTAAGGATCGCTGATGGTGTACAAATGAAACGGCGGAAAGACTGACAGAAACAAGGTTCTCACCTTTGTAAAAATGTCGTTTTTTTATAATTTTATTAAATGTAATTACCGCCGGCCATGTCTTTTTACAATTTTTATTTAAAATGTGATATTGTGACAGTGGCAACGAGCACCAGAGNCTTTTTAGTATCTTTTTCTTGCACGAGTATTACCTATACGTGAACAAAGAAATTGTCTTATTTATAATAATAGCATCAAAAGTAATACCAAGTTTTAAGGTGCAATGTTTTAATGTTTTGTTTGAAAAAATTCGGCAACGAGTTACACAACTTTCCTGGCAACATTTAAAACTGAGTGTGTAATGCCATCTGTTAGGATATTTTATTAAAAACTTTTTAAATTTTGATTATTATAAAATGGCAAAAAGCTTAATTTTGAGGATAAAAAACTATAAATGCCAATAACAAGTAAAATCGTCATTAAGTCCAATCCTACTGGAAATACATGCGACTCTCTTTGTCCCCATCCTCTCAACCTTTAATCACCAAAATTTAATAGCATCAATGCCCCTCATATACAAGCCAACATGCCAAATTTTGTTACTTAATCTTTACCCCATCCTGAGATATTAAGTGAAATAGACACCAACACATCTACACAAACACACACACATATGGAATTTTTTGGATTTAGGTGGTCTCAAAATGTGGAAATTGGCAATAAAACTCAAAGGTTCAAATCTGACATGATTTCAATACTTTCCCTTGTTATGTATACATAACAGCCAGGAAAGTAACAGAAAAAATATCTTTGAAATTCATAGTTTGCCTTTTATGTTAGAAGTTACATAGTTATAACTAATTCCAACAAAGTTTAGAATAAAATTTAAACAAATCTGTGGTTAAGTAAACTTATAGATTTGCCAAACTAAACAGTTTTTAATTTAAAAAACTTAAATAATTTAGCGCATAAATAAAATTTACTATTTGTGTGTGATCTAAATTACTTATTAATAAATTTATTGCGCAAAAGAATAATAAAATGATTTGAAAATATATTATATTTAAGATATTTCGGAAATGTATTTTATACAATATTTGACAAACGACTTCCAACAACTTAACACTGTGTTGAATAATAATCCACGAAAACCTTTTTTTTACAAGTGTTATGTCCGTAGTACACTCCACAAACGCTTTTGACCTCCACCGAGGTCTACTTCAGGTGGTGAATGACTGTGCTTCCTCCTGACCATCGTAACGATGTCGCCAGAGATGTAAATAATTGTGCGTGTCGGGTTTCACCCCTCCGACTCAGTCAGTCACCACCTGAAGCAGATCTCGGTGGAGGTCGAAAGCGTTTGTGGAGTGTACTACGAACATAACACTTGTAAAAAAAAGGTTTTCGTGGATTGTTATTATACAATATTTAACTGTAGTAGATTATTATTTTGTTATTATTTTTGGGAGGTTTTTATATGCCTATTAAGATATTCTAAGTATTAAATTATATTATGTATAGCATGTTGTTTTTATTAATGGATAAATAAATTTAATTTTTATTCACATTGAAATAGAATTTCTCCTCTAATGAAACAATTTTTAAATTTCTGGATTATTAGCCAGTAGAGAGCCAAAATTTTTGTACATTCAGAGTGTTTGGACATTTGAGATTAAGATTAAATGTATTGAGGACTGATTTTTCAATTGCTCTGCCACAAAATATTCAGTTTAAATTACTTTTGTTAATTGGTTATAGTTAAAAGTTATTCTTTTAATTTGTTGTAGTTAAGTTTTTATAGTTAATCAATGTTTTAATTATTTTTTGTGTTATTCTGAAATAATTTTGTTTATTTGTGTAAAGTGTCTTTTAAAAAATAAATGTTTTTCAATTTGAGTTGTTATTCTATTTATGTACAGAACAACATACTTATAAGNTTGTTATAGTTAATCAATGTTTTAATTAGTTTTTGTGTTATTATGAAATAATTTTGTTTATTTGTATAAAGTGTCTTTTAAAAAATAAATGTTTATCAATTTGAGTTGTTACTCTATTTATGTACTGAACAACATACTTATAAGTTAAATCAAATATTGGATTTTCATATAAAATGTCATTGATAATCCTGAAAATTTAAATTGCAAATTCTTAACTTTAATGTATTTATTGAACATTTAAAAAAAATTTTTGTACATAAATAAAAATAACGATTTTATTAATTTTTATAGTTATAGAATCAATTGAAAAAAATAACGATTTTATTAATTTTTATAGTTATAGAATCAATTGAAAAAAATTTATTTAATTAGAAATAGATACCAAGACCTTCATCCTGAAAATAACAATATTGGAGACAAAAATGAAATTTTAACAATTTTTTTTTTATTTTAAGAGAAGACTAAAGTGAAAATAGTGCAGAATTATATCCCAATTATATCAATATCAATATAAAATAATAGTTTAAATATTATTTTATATAAAAATAACCAAAAGTGATATAAAGCTATAAAAAACCAAATCACCAGCAAAAAGTTGGGTGGTTGTATTTTCACCAAAAATGAATTTTATGGATCAAAAATGCACATATTATTAAATGCAGAAGTAAATATTAATTATTTGATTTTTGTCATTTACTTTAACCATGACAAATCTCTCCTTTCATTTAACTGGATATTTCTTCTTTGTTTTTAAGGGAAATTTTAATTTTGATGGCCGAGTAACTTTTAATGAAAGGTTGGTCATCAAAAGTTTGTATTCTGGAACATTGAAAGTGAATAAATGATGATTCCTATTTCAATAGACCGTGTCTTCAATTTAATTTTTAAAGATAAAAATCAGTTTTATAAGTATAAAAGAATTCTGCAAGATCATCATCCTTTTAGGAAATTTTTAATATAATTTAGATTTTAAGAAATGATTTTTATCAGGTAGTTTAATTACTGTAAATTATTTAGTCATATTGCTCTNCTTGCTTAATGAATGCAATTCATTCCAGAATCTTACTCAATGCAAAATACTCATTAAGTGAAACAATTTTTTCCATATAAGTGAAACAATTTTTTCCATATTTTACCATATAATGTTTTACCAAAACATTATGGTAAAACATTATTGTGTTTTACCATAATGTAAAACACAATAATGCATTCCACGTCTAAAAAAATACTCAGATATTTTATGTATGATGTTTATTCAAAGAAAATTATACAATATATATTGTTAAGAAGCATGAATCATCATCATCATCCTTTCTTGTAGCACGGAATGCAAATTTGATTTGCAGAAAACAAAAAAAAAAAAAAAATCACAGATAATATGTCTGATAAACACACCAAACGATATGCCAAATACTTGGGCTATGTAAAGCTATAATTAAATATTAGAAATTAGATAATTTGACTAGAGGTAGGCAGTTATGCTGCCATCTCATATTAAATTTAATAATTTGCCCACCAGTGGCCAAGCGATTTTGTTCCCTGAACACTGGGAGCTCAATCATGGGTTCACGCCTGGCCAGGATGGACTGGCCATGTGGAGTTTTCTGGGTTTTCTCCACGTCTGTAACACCTGAATAGGGCCAGTTACCCTTAAAAAGGCCTCCCGGAAGGCATCCCCCCTAGGCAGATTGCCCAAGTGTTGCATTGCCATAACTTAAACAAACAAACAAACAAACAAATTTAATAATTATAAATAATTAATTTTTAATTTAGACATTTCTAAAATTTAATTTGGAATTGGTCATTAAATTTAATACAAGATGGCAGCATAACTACCTACCTTTGGTCAAATTAATTAATTTCTAATATTTTAATTATAGCCTTTACATAGCCCAAAAATTTAGCGTATCGTTTGGCGTGTTTATTATATAACGGGCTATGGTTGTTAATGTTTATATGTAATATGTGTGAACACAAGTTTGAAAAATGTGTGGTCACAAGCGACACTAAGATGCTAGCAGAACGAGTGCTAAACACAGACTGATTGAGCATGCGCAGTCTGGAACTTCTCCTCTCCTCATCACTTGTTAAGTAAGTCATTTTTTTACAATTTGTTTTGCTTGTTATGTGAGGTTCTACTGTATGGTGTATTTACAATTAATGCTTTGTTTATCTGATGGTTTTTAAAAAAAAGACTATGATCAGAATTTATCTTGCAAGGCAGCAAAGAATTTTTACCACATAGCTAACAAAAAACATCAAGAAATTCATACTATGTATACTCAGTAGAGAGAGAATACAACCTTATTACAACATTTGCTTAGGTGTTATAATAAGTAACATTGAAAAAACTTACAAGTTTTAGTAACAGTTTTAATAAACATAAACCTGCATCAATCCAATAGATTTTATAACCATTTCAAGGTAATGAATAACAGTGTTAAATAAATAAATAAATAATAATAATAATATATTTAATNTGGATGCACTGCCAGTTATACTACCGAAGCATCCAATCCAATCTCCTCTTCCATACATATTTAAATATTTAATAAAACATTAATTTAATAATAGATGGCACCTAACACATTCCTCTAGTGACAAATTATTTAGTAATTAATTAAATACAATTGCTGAACAGTAGCCAATGTAATCCAGTAGTTATTTGGTTTTACAGTGTAGAACATCAACTCATTAACTATAACACAAGTTACTGTTACTGTGTGAAAAGTTTTCTAGGGCTGTACGAAGTAGTTGACAGTGAACTACAAAATCACCACTCAGGTGCTTCTGTCATCAGTAATTCACCTGCCCATTAATTAATTAATGTCCAAAGAAACAAATGGTGTTCATTCTGACCACCATTTGTTTCTTTTGTGCACATGAGTGAAAAGAAAGAAAGAAACAAACAACTTATAAGAATAAACCCATAGAAAGGAGTGAAAAGACACAAAAAGACACCTTGTACTTTGAACAGCTCTAACTTTGAATGCTTTAAAGTTTGAACAATGTCTCATAATTCAAACTGTACATACAGTGAAAAAAATTGCTTAAAGTATAAATGCAATCTGTTGCATGCCCAAGTTGTCCTTTGTTGTTGTGTTATGCTTATAACGCATATGCTTATATTTTATATTCTTTCATTGCTTTTTTTTTTACTTTACTTTTGTGTTTTTGGTTACATGTATTGTGTTGTTTTGATTTTTAGCATTTTTTTTTCCTCCCTGCAATTTTTGTGATAGCTTATGGATTTACCATGTGTTTCATATTCTTTAGTTCAAAATTTCCAGAATGTATCTACTATATTTCTAAAAACTAAAAGTATGATGAAAGTCTTAAATGTTTTATCGATTATTAATGATACTATTTAATAACCGTTTACTCATTTTTTAATGATGAATTATGTAGTGATGATAAAAATATGAAATACTTATAATTAAAAATATCTGGAAACAACAGGAAGTTTTTGATCACCTGATAGTTTTATGTATGATTAATTTCTGTCTAAATCTTAAGTATTCAATTATAATTAAAATATGGACTTCACTACTTTTTAATATAAACATAAATTAGTAGAATAAAAAGTAAATTCATAGTTTTTATTACAGATATGAAATGTGATATATCAGAGAAAAAAATGCAACAATCTCTGGTATATAATTCATTTTATAAGCATTATATATATATATATAGGTATCCCTCGTACAACATGATACTTCTACAACACGGTTTCACTCTAACACAGTTAGAGAAATCCTCCATACAAAATTTCACAATTTTTAAGTGTAAACTTTGTTATTCAATATTTTTTTCATTCAAGTAAGCATGCATGTTGTCTCAAATTTGCCCACAGATTTTGGAATATTGAAATTTTCAATTTGTTTTATGCCTTTCATCAGGTTTACTTTAATGAAAACTGGAACAAGAAAGAAAAAAAATTTATCAACCAGGTGTCATTGTCATTGCTTTCAGACTTTAAGACTGTCACTGTGTTTTGTTTTTACAGATTAATCTTCATATTTAGTAAACAAAGTTCATTTAAACATTTTAGGTAAGTGTTTTTAACCTTTTCTGAACCATATGTTAGTAATCATTCATCAAAACGATGAATAAAATACAGCGGTATCTCGGTACTCAAACTATTCCCAACTCCGACAATTCAGTATGTGAACTCAAATTCTGGAAAAAGTCGCTCAGTACTTGACTGAACAAATGTGACCTGCTAGAACACAATTCTGATTAATAACATATTTGTATTTTGTCACCCATAAAAAATTTTTTATGATAAAAATACAAAAATGACGATGTTGCTGATATTTGTCATGAAGATCAATAAAAAAAAAAAAGCTCAAAATATGATAATACTGTACTTTGTAAAAAGAAAATGCTCTCATTTAACTAAAATTAATATTAATGCGTAATACAGTACATTTAATTGTGATTATTAGTTACTTATCAATTGAAAATAAATTATTGATTGTTTTAATAAACATATTTTTTTAGTAAGAGAAAAGAATAAGTATACTTTTATTAACTTTTGGAACCTAACCTCATGTTTTGCATTAGTCCTTTGTTTCGTATAACACGGATTTACATAACATGGCATTTTTTTCGAAACATAACTACTGTATTATATGAGGGATATCTGTATGTATATAACTTTTAAGTCATTTTTCATCTTATCATAACAATCAATAACAGAATTTATTACTATAATTTATTCATTTGATTATTGTTAATTAAACAAAAAAGAGTTCTTTGCTTTTAAATAAAAATTAGTAATTAATATAATTAATTTTAAGTTACAAAACTTACAAGAAACAGGGCAATTTCCTTCAGTTATTATCAAATCATCTACAGCAATATCTCCAATATTAATAGATTTCTTTTTTGCTCTGAGAACTACAGAAGCATTTATATTTATGTCTATATGATATGATGCAAACTGCCAATCGCCAATTTGATTATTTTTTAATTGCATTAATGGTCCAATGTATTTTTTATCTAAATAAATAAAAATTAAATAACAAATTAAAATATAATTAAAAATAAAAATTCTTATTCAATTCTTAGTATTCAAGATTTAATAGTTATAATTCTTTTAATTCAATATAGTTTAACTATTATTAAATCTACAATAAATATTGATAAGATTAGAGATGTTCTTTTATAAATTTATCATTTTTAATTGAATTCATAAATGTAAAAATATTGTGTGGAAAATAAAGTGAAATGAATTAGCATTATTGTATGTATGTTCCTGTTCCTGTAAAGTTTAAAAATGTTATTGATTATGGAGTTATAAATAAATAAATAAAACAAAGATAAAATTTATGCTTTCCCTGTAAGCAACATTACAGATTTATGATCTAGAATTACAGAAGCCATAGCAACTGTTAATGGTTCCATATATGCAAAGACTGTGAAAACTTGACTATCACCTAGATGTGTTAAGTATCATCGGAGATGCACATATAGCAACTGAATGAATACAGAGAATTTTTTTTGTTTTTTTCCTTTATATGTAGCAATAAATTTTATATCTTAAACTGTACAATTTTTCTGCTATGTTGAAGTTGTAGTTTATCTTTTAAGATACCTGTGTTATTATGTTTTGTTAATATATATTTAATATATATATTAACAAGACATATATATGTTTAATTTTTCATAAATTAGAAGATTATAAAACAGATTAAAAAAACAAAATCCAGTAACGAGTTGCTAAATTTTCCTGGCAACATTTAAAACTGAGTGTGTAATGCCATCTGTTATGATATTTTATTAAAAACTTTTTAAATTTTGATTATTATAAAATGGCAAAAAGCTTAATTTTGAGGATAAAAAACTATAAATGCCAATAACAAGTAAAATCGTCATTAAGTCCAATCCTACTGGAAATACACGTGACCCTCTTTGTCCCCCATCCTCTCAACCTTTAATCACCAAAATTTAATAGCATCAATGCCCCTCATATACAAGCCAACATGCCAAATTTTGTTACTTAATCTTTACCCCATCCTGAGATATTAAGTGAAATAGACACCAACACATCTACACAAACACACACACATATGGAATTTTTTGGATTTAGGTGGTCTCAAAATGTGGAAATTGGCAATAAAACTCAAAGGTTCAAATCTGACATGATTTCAATACTTTCCCTTGTTATGTATACATAACAGCCAGGAAAGTAACAGAAAAAATATCTTTGAAATTCATAGTTTGCCTTTTATGTTAGAAGTTACATAGTTATAACTAATTCCAACAAAGTTTAGAATAAAATTTAAACAAATCTGTGGTTAAGTAAACTTATAGATTTGCCAAACTAAACAGTTTTTAATTTAAAAAACTTAAATAATTTAGCGCATAAATAAAATTTACTATTTGTGTGTGATCTAAATTACTTATTAATAAATTTATTGCGCAAAAGAATAATAAAATGATTTGAAAATATATTATATTTAAGATATTTCGGAAATGTATTTTATACAATATTTGACAAACGACTTCCAACAACTTAACACTGTGTTGAATAATAATCCACGAAAACCTTTTTTTTACAAGTGTTATGTCCGTAGTACACTCCACAAACGCTTTTGACCTCCACCGAGGTCTACTTCAGGTGGTGAATGACTGTGCTTCCTCCTGACCATCGTAACGATGTCGCCAGAGATGTAAATAATTGTGCGTGTCGGGTTTCACCCCTCCGACTCAGTCAGTCACCACCTGAAGCAGATCTCGGTGGAGGTCGAAAGCGTTTGTGGAGTGTACTACGAACATAACACTTGTAAAAAAAAGGTTTTCGTGGATTGTTATTATACAATATTTAACTGTAGTAGATTATTATTTTGTTATTATTTTTGGGAGGTTTTTATATGCCTATTAAGATATTCTAAGTATTAAATTATATTATGTATAGCATGTTGTTTTTATTAATGGATAAATAAATTTAATTTTTATTCACATTGAAATAGAATTTCTCCTCTAATGAAACAATTTTTAAATTTCTGGATTATTAGCCAGTAGAGAGCCAAAATTTTTGTACATTCAGAGTGTTTGGACATTTGAGATTCAGATTAAATGTATTGAGGACTGATTTTTCAATTGCTCTGCCACAAAATATTCAGTTTAAATTACTTTTGTTAATTGGTTATAGTTAAAAGTTATTCTTTTAATTTGTTGTAGTTAAGTTGTTATAGTTAATCAATGTTTTAATTAGTTTTTGTGTTATTATGAAATAATTTTGTTTATTTGTATAAAGTGTCTTTTAAAAAATAAATGTTTATCAATTTGAGTTGTTACTCTATTTATGTACTGAACAACATACTTATAAGTTAAATCAAATATTGGATTTTCATATAAAATGTCATTGATAATCCTGAAAATTTAAATTGCAAATTCTTAACTTTAATGTATTTATTGAACATTTAAAAAAAATTTTTGTACATAAATAAAAATAACGATTTTATTAATTTTTATAGTTATAGAATCAATTGAAAAAAATAACGATTTTATTAATTTTTATAGTTATAGAATCAATTGAAAAAAATTTATTTAATTAGAAATAGATACCAAGACCTTCATCCTGAAAATAACAATATTGGAGACAAAAATGAAATTTTAACAATTTTTTTTTTATTTTAAGAGAAGACTAAAGTGAAAATAGTGCAGAATTATATCCCAATTATATCAATATCAATATAAAATAATAGTTTAAATATTATTTTATATAAAAATAACCAAAAGTGATATAAAGCTATAAAAAACCAAATCACCAGCAAAAAGTTGGGTGGTTGTATTTTCACCAAAAATGAATTTTATGGATCAAAAATGCACATATTATTAAATGCAGAAGTAAATATTAATTATTTGATTTTTGTCATTTACTTTAACCATGACAAATCTCTCCTTTCATTTAACTGGATATTTCTTCTTTGTTTTTAAGGGAAATTTTAATTTTGATGGCCGAGTAACTTTTAATGAAAGGTTGGTCATCAAAAGTTTGTATTCTGGAACATTGAAAGTGAATAAATGATGATTCCTATTTCAATAGACCGTGTCTTCAATTTAATTTTTAAAGATAAAAATCAGTTTTATAAGTATAAAAGAATTCTGCAAGATCATCATCCTTTTAGGAAATTTTTAATATAATTTAGATTTTAAGAAATGATTTTTATCAGGTAGTTTAATTACTGTAAATTATTTAGTCATATTGCTCTTATAAATGTAAACAGTTATTCACTACTCTAATCTTCAATCTTATTATTGAAAGAGATTATATGAATTAAGATGCTCAAAATCAAATATACTAAATACATCATTTTGATGATATTATTTATAAACTTAGTTATATAAACAAGCTCATATGACTGCTTTGTAAAGTGAAAAGATAACAAAGAATTAATTAAATTCTTTGTTATCTTTAACAATCCACAAAACCTTTTTATAACAGTGTTGTCTCCATAACAAACTTCACTAATGTTTTCGATCTCCACCGAGGTCTTCCTCAGGTGGTGTCTCCTCTTGACTGTTGAAACGATGACACCTGAGATGTAAATAACACGATATGTGCATTATTTACATCTCGGGCATCATCGTTCCAACGGTCAAGAGGAGACACCGTTTAGTCACCACATGAAGAAGACCTCGGTGGAGGTCGAAAACATTAGTGAAGTTTGTTACGAAGACAACACTGTTATAAAAAGGTTTTGTGGATTGTTATTACTCAATGCAGTGTTAAGATTAGAAGTCTTTTTGTTATCTTTCCCATTGCACCATCATACTGAATTTTTATTCAATTAAAAAATATGATTTTCTTAGATGATATGATCTATTGCACCAGTTATCAAATATCAGATCCTGTTTAACAACTCATTACATTTAAAAATCAAAATAATGGTACTTACTTTGCAACAGGAACATAGTTAAAGAAACTTGTTCAGGACTATTCAAATAATACCACATTTGAAAGCAGTAAGAATTTACTTCACCAGGGACTATCTGACTAACTATTTCACCTGCTGTTGATTTCTTTGCTGGATTAAAATATGCATAATAACCTAAAAAAAAAAGACAAAAATATTTAGCAATGAATTTTATAATTAGCTCTAATAATAAAGATTTTTCTTAATTATTTATACAATTTGATGTTATTTTAATTAAATAAAATCTTACCATATGAACTCTTTAGAGTATTATCAAGAGATGGTCCTTTCTTATCAAATATGGCTGCTTTAGCTTGTTTCACTTTCCAAGAATCGTCAAGTTTCCACGAACATTGTGACATAGATTCAAAGTTACACATCCAATTGCTAGGTACTGTTTAAGAAAAATACATACCTTTTGTGTTATTTAAAAACTATTAATTATATAAAGATATCATTAAGATAATAAAACAGTGTTACAAGTAAATTACTCATACTAATTAATTAATAATATAATAAATTGCATTTTTCAATTATCTAATTGTCAATTGATAATTACTGTTTACAAACAAATATGGATGACTGAAACACAATGATAAAATTAAACAGANATGAATTTTATAATTAGCTCTAATAATAAAGATTTTTCTTAATTATTTATACAATTTGATGTTATTTTAATTAAATAAAATCTTACCATATGAACTCTTTAGAGTATTATCAAGAGATGGTCCTTTCTTATCAAATATTGCTGCTTTAGCTTGTTTCACTTTCCAAGAATCGTCAAGTTTCCACGAACATTGTGACATAGATTCAAAGTTACACATCCAATTGCTAGGTACTGTTTAAGAAAAATACATACCTTTTGTGTTATTTAAAAACTATTAATTATATAAAGATATCATTAAGATAATAAAACAGTGTTACAAGTAAATTACTCATACTAATTAATTAATAATATAATAAATTGCATTTTTCAATTATCTAATTGTCAATTGATAATTACTGTTTACAAACAAATATGGATGACTGAAACACAATGATAAAATTAAACAGACTTTTAATCAACACATAAATAAAACAGAAATTTCATATCTTCCTAGAATGATATGACACAAATAACACAAAAGACATTAAAGAAGCTATAGTAAAGTATTTCTCATCTTATAACTATTTAAAAAATAAGATTAGTGAGATAATTTTACCTGCTGTTGGAAGCGGAGAAATAGTAGTAACTTCTTCACAGTTTCTGTCTACATAAATATCATCAATTGCATGTACAAAATCAAAAAAGGCATCCTTCTCTCCTAAGATGTATAACTGTTAAAAATTTGAGTTTAAAAATAAGTGAAAACTGATTAAATGTTCTATAAATTAAATATTAATATTAAAATATATTAGATTAGCTATAATTGTAGTATCTAAATTGTAAAATAAATCACCGTATTTCATTATATTACGTAAATTTGTATTAACCCGCATTATGACAGAATGCGGATGTGCAGTTTGCCAGGGTTGTGTAATGTTGCATGATATGTAAAGTAAGACTTGAAAAAGTCTACTAACCTGTAATTGTTTTATTTGTGTGCTGAAAATACTAAATGTAAGAATTTTTAAAAATAAATTTTAAAGATTACTTCTCAGGTATGTAGTTTTGATGTTGGAGTACTTCAATATATTTATGTATTAGTTGCCTCTTTGTTACATAATATCGTAATATATTTATATATTGGTTGCTTGTTTGTAAAATAGGTGTAAGTAAATTCTGAGCTGGTGAAACCTGTTTTTAACTGTTAAAAAACCAATTTAGGAATCTCACTAGTAAATATAAGATCGGATAATTTTTAAGGTATGTAGTATTCAGAGAAAGAACTTTGATGATTTTTATAATATAAAATATAATGTCGATTTATAAATCTGTAGGAACGTGTGCAAAACTTATTTGATTGAATGTAAAATACTGCATCACACTTATACATGTATACACATGTATAAGCGTCTTTCTGAGTCGGATAAAAGAGCTCATGGTATGTCTCGCAAACAGAACTATAAACTTAGTACAGTAATACTCCGAACTTAAGCGATAGGTGGGACCGAGCGATGACTGCGTAAGTTGGGGTATAATTTCACAATTTGTGTAAAATCCAAGTCGGATGTATGTAAGCTAATAAATGTTCTCATTAATCTTATCTCGTCTTTTGATTTGTTTACGGTTACAAGAAATCATCACATATAGTCTCTCAAGTCTCCGTAGATATAACAAACACAGAAATAAATAACACAAAATAAATTGTAGCTATGTGTTGATTCTGCGCGACACATCCGAACATGTAAGCTGAACAATAGTGTGGGGGGAGTGAGTAATCAAGAGTTGCGTGGCGCTCAAACAAAAGACGAATCGACAAGATTTGAAAATCCCATAACTCCGGGTTCGCGTAAGTCGAGGTAGCGTAAGTCGAGGTATTATATATTAAAATAACTTTTCTATGTTACGTTATATTATAAAAAAGAATTTATATTTAACCTTTTAATATTTAGTTGACTAAGAGGGGCAGTGCCCAAAACATGATATTGTACGTGTATCAACTAAATAAAGATGGAATACTGCCAAGTGTTGGAATAGTGACACGACTTGTGTTTGTGAATCATAAAATTTAATATTTATAATAATTATGACAAATTAAATTTTGAATACTAAATTAAAAAAAAGAAAGAAACAAAACATTAAACTTTAGAAAAAATCATTTATATTTGAGAAAATTCAAATACTGAAATACTAACAAACAGATATAATATCAAAATCATGTCTTATATTTCAAAATAACAAATTGGTAATGATAATTTTTTATTATAAAATAAGTTAACTTCAACATACAAATAAAAATAAAATTCTAGAATTATAACTGATGCATAAAACACTAAACATTACATTCCTACTATAATTTTCAATACTACTTTTCAGTTTCCTTTCTACGTAAATTTCACACACACACACAGTTATAAATGTTTTACGGGTTTTTAAATGATAAAATTAAATATTTTTGTATTGACTGAGATAAAATATTATAGTACCAAAAAGCTACAAATTTAATTTTACTTACTCTATATGCTTCTGGCATATTTGTTACCAACTGTTCATGCTTTATCCACAAGTTACGAAAATTAGTTACATTGCTAATTGATGCTTTCTTACCAGATTCATGATCTACGTAACTTATACTTAATCCTCTGTTTCCTATAATATGAAACAAATTATCTTATTTTATTATAAAATTTTAAAGTTAATGCTAATTTGGGCAAAAAAAATTTCAAAAATAAAAAAAGTAACAATAACTTTTAAAAGCAGTAAAAAATAGCATAAAATACACAAAATAACTACTAAAAAGTTTAAAAATGATATAGTTTATTTTTAAATAATGTTTAAAATTTGTATATAATTTTCGTGTAGAGAATTATTAAGTTACCCCATAGATGCAACTGCCTGAATATCTGAAAGATAGCACTTAATGTAGATTATCCTATTTTAGATTAATATACTTAGGATACAACAGTTAACTCTGGTGGGCAACAAAATGAAAAAATTATACTACAAAATTTCAAAATATTTTAGCTATTGGTAGAAATTGAGAAATCCAAACAGTGTCAGATTGTGGTAAGAAAGATTAGAAAATTTGAAAACCGAATATCAAATATTTGAAGTAAATTGGAGTAAACCTTGTAAGATAATTGTTATTTTCTTTAAACTTTTTAAAATTTTAGCATCGTTTATCTGAAGGTCGGTTATCCGAAGGAATTCCAGTCGACAAATTTAAATTTTCGCCAGTGCTGTGGTGCTGTAATCTTTGGCTATGTCTTCGGCTACTCAAATATTTTATGTTTTTGATACTAAATTAACTTCTGAAGTATAATTTTTTATTGTTNCGAAAATTCAACGCAAAGGCGTTGAATTTTCGTCAATGTCGATGTTAAGCTTAATGAAAACTTTTTAAAATAATAATCGTGGCTATTGTATCGTTAAAAATTATTTTTTTATTTTGTACAAACAAAATAAATATATTGAAAAATATAAAAAACCAAAAAAAATATACTTTAGAAGTTGATCTAGTATCAAAAACGTTCAATTCAGCACAACACAGTCCTCAGAAAAACACCACACAAAAGTGCCAGTGCTGCCAGCTAAAACACACACACCAACAAAAAATATTGGAGTAGCCCAAGATATAGCCAAATATTGCAGTGCCACAGCACTAGCGAAAATTTACATTTTCCGACTGGAATGCTTTCAGATAACCAACGTTTCGGATAACCGATTTTCGGATAAATGACGCTCTACTGTATTATTAATTGTAATAAAATGCAAAAGGCTTAATTTTGAAGGCAAAGATGAATTTTTAAAAATATTGTAAATGCCAATAGTTGTTAAAATTTTCATTAAGTCCAATTTATTTTGAGATACAACACGACATCTCTATAGCTCCTCACTCCCCTCAAACTTTAACTAACAAAATTTAATATTATTAATGTTCCTTATATACAAGTTACCATGCCAAATTTTGTTTGTTAATCTTTACCTCATCCTGAGATATTAAATAAAACAGATGCCAATATACATGTGAAATTTCTCTCCTTTTCTACTTTTTAAGGTTCAAGGGTCTCAAAATGTCAAGATTTGTAAAAAACCAGAGTCAAATTTGAAACTATTCCAATACTTTCTCCTGTTATGTATATATAACAGCTGGGAAAGTAAAAGTATAATTAATCTTAGAATGGCTTATAGATGCTTATATTTGTATATTTGTCTGTTTTCTTCTGGCTCCTTCCTTTTTATACCTTTTGGTCCCCTAATGATCAAACATGACATGTGATCATGGTTATCTTGGATGCGTTCCATTCAAAACAGTCTGAAGAGAACAAAAAATGGGAGGGGGAAAAGTTGTAAATAGAATACAGGAGGTAAACAAAACTAATTAACTGTGGTTACTAGAATCACATACAACACAGATATCACAAAATATATTATAAAGTATTGTTTAAGTAAACAATTGGTTTTAAAATACAAAAATAAAATAAATTAATTTATTTAANCACCACACAAAAGTGCCAGTGCTGCCAGCTAAAACACACACACCAACAAAAAATATTGGAGTAGCCCAAGATATAGCCAAATATTGCAGTGCCACAGCACTAGCGAAAATTTACATTTTCCGACTGGAATGCTTTCAGATAACCAACGTTTCGGATAACCGATTTTCGGATAAATGACGCTCTACTGTATTATTAATTGTAATAAAATGCAAAAGGCTTAATTTTGAAGGCAAAGATGAATTTTTAAAAATATTGTAAATGCCAATAGTTGTTAAAATTTTCATTAAGTCCAATTTATTTTGAGATACAACACGACATCTCTATAGCTCCTCACTCCCCTCAAACTTTAACTAACAAAATTTAATATTATTAATGTTCCTTATATACAAGTTACCATGCCAAATTTTGTTTGTTAATCTTTACCTCATCCTGAGATATTAAATAAAACAGATGCCAATATACATGTGAAATTTCTCTCCTTTTCTACTTTTTAAGGTTCAAGGGTCTCAAAATGTCAAGATTTGTAAAAAACCAGAGTCAAATTTGAAACTATTCCAATACTTTCTCCTGTTATGTATATATAACAGCTGGGAAAGTAAAAGTATAATTAATCTTAGAATGGCTTATAGATGCTTATATTTGTATATTTGTCTGTTTTCTTCTGGCTCCTTCCTTTTTATATCTTTTGGTCCCCTAATGATCAAACATGACATGTGATCATGGTTATCTTGGATGCATTCCATTCAAAACAGTCTGAAGAGAACAAAAAATGGGAGGGGGAAAAGTTGTAAATAGAATACAGGAGGTAAACAAAACTAATTAACTGTGGTTACTAGAATCACATACAACACAGATATCACAAAATATATTATAAAGTATTGTTTAAGTAAACAATTGGTTTTAAAATACAAAAATAAAATAAATTAATTTATTTAAATTAATAAATACCTAGAAAACCTCCCGAATAATACCACAAACTAATGCACATTGTTGGACTATAATGCAGATGTTCACTTTCAAGGACAGCAGTCACGTCGGTTGAATATGATCTGGTGTTTGTAAGTTGCAAATACCAGCCTGAAAATTTCAAAAATTTAAAATTTATTTATATCAATAAATATAATCATAAAAAAGTAAATTGATACTATTACAAAACATTCTCAGTCTTCAAAAGTTATTATTTAATTAATTATCTGAGCACTATAAATGGTTCTTGCTGGGACTTATCACATGCTATTGAGAAATCACTTAGAGACTGATGAACATTAATTATTTATTTGTAACTACGGTGTGCGATTCAAGCAGACAAGCTCTCTCTCTCTTCAGCTTTTATGATCACTAAATTACAAGCACGTAATCGATAATTGTAAATCCACATATCTTCTATCGACAACTTTCCATTAACCATTTAGTTACAGGAAATGTAAAGAATTTTAATTTTCTGCCATTTAATCTATAGCTATGTAAGTGTTAACCTTACAGAAATTATTTTTAAACCAATCTTTCAATCCAAGGTCATTGGCCAGACATTCCCATTATTTGTGCAGTGTTTTTGGTTGTTATTAATCTGTTATTCTGTAATTACATATATTACAGACCAAGGCTTAATCAATTTGTTATTTTCTAATCTCAAATATTCAATTGTAGTGCTCGGATAATTAATTAATAATAACGGGACAAGAAGCATAATATTAATTCAAGTTATTAATTGAAGAATGAAGAATTACATTAAGATTACATTAGTATATAAATCGTCATTTCCAATATATAAAATTATGGAAGGAAATAATATAAAAAAGCTGAAAAATAAAAATAGAATATTAAAAAATGAAAGACAAAGTACTTTCAGCAGATGATTTTAACAAAAATGTAAAAGTAAATTAAGAGGAAGCAAAAATAAGTTTCGAAAAGAGATATAATGCACTAATTATTCAGATTTGTTAATAATTAAAGAAGAAAAATTGGTTTTAATTACTGCTAAAGTATAATAATAAAACTAAATCTATAGTAAGAACTAGAGCTGTAACAAAACTGAACTGATACCAATTTGATATCTGATCTTTCCTGTTTTTAAATTATTTTTTAGTCTAAAGATCATAACCATACCAATATATCAGTGTATTGGAATGTTCCCAATATATTGATATTGATAACTTTTACAAATCAATGCTCTGATCTTTCTTTCATTTTTTGAAAGTGACTATTAAAAAAGCAAAGAAAAATAAGAGATTGAAACATTGGTTATTAAAAAAAATCAATTCCAACATAAGCTACAGTACATTCTGGATATGCCAATGTATAGTTATTGGTAAGAATCTCTATTAAGAACATTAAAAACTAAAAAAATAAAAGTTTAAAAATACTAGAAATTTAGTAAAATTAATGATAAATTGATAGTAATTACATAAATTTGTAAAAAAATTTTTAAAATGAATTTTTACAATTTTTACGTTTGATTTACGTTTAAATACTTTATATAAATATATTAAAAATATTGAATTTGAATAAATAAAAAAGTACAAATTGCCAACAAATAAGTTTAGACTGGAACAAGTCTAAGTCCTCATTAAAAACCAAAATCACTAGGCAGAAATTGTCTTATTATGGTCATGTCATGCGCATCAACTGATTTGAGAAGCTTATTTTGATTGGAAAGATCAACAGACATAGGAAAAATGGGCACCCATAAACTCATTTATTGGACACCATAGAGTTGGATACTAAAAAGAGCATTAGAGAACTTAAGGATGATTTGACAGGACCAAATGGAGGAGATTAATTCATAGAATGATCAAAAATCAACTTCAATTGAATGGATAATTATGATGATAAAATAGGATAAATAGTATTAAAATTTAATTATAGATTTTATACAATAAATCATTAAACAAATGACTTACCATCATAACTGTTTGTGGTATGGTCAACAGGTAAGTCATAACGAGAACCTAATTCTGAACCAGATACTCTTAACCACCTTCCTCCTACACTAAACGGAGAAGGAAGACTTCTCCAAGTACACATATCTGCTTCGAAATTACAATGTCCAGGTGGAGGACAAGTGCCTTCCAAAAATTTCACGTCGTCAATAGCTATGACACTTTTACTCGATTTCTTTATACCATGAAACGTTATCTAAAATAATTTTATATTAATAATCAGTCGTTATATATAATGCAATATTTATGAAAAAAATACGGAAAACTATTTTGACAGTATTCATTAAATTTTAATCAATGTTACTTTTGTACTCTTTGATGCAATATCAATTAAATTGATATCATTAATAACTATTATTCAGTATAAAATTATTACTATTTTCTTTGTTAATGTGGGATAACTCTTAAAAATATTCATGCAAATAATAATTTTAAGTATTTAGCTTTAGACATTTGTTCTGTTTTTCAATTACAGTCGACCCCCCTATAACACAGTAGATATGTTCCTGTTTTTATGAATCCAGCTTCTAGGATCAATCACAGCCCGGCACGTTATGGACTACGGCTGTTTGAAAGGTTTCTTCCATAAAATTAATCGATTCTAGACTAATTCGACTCAACATTTCCAAAATACGTATAATTTTTGGGAATAATCCATATAAACTACACTATAAACAAAAATTGTAGGATTACTTACCGAGTGTGCATCGTTCGACTACGCCGTTGCTTAAGCTTGTTTTCGTCGTGGAGATTGTCATTGAATGGCGCTCGCGTGCTTCCTGATAAATTATTTTTTTTGCGAAAAATTCGCTGAACTTTAGAGACATCATTAATATAAATATAATTTTTATGGACGTTAAATAATAAATGGTTTTTAGTAG
>NW_019384390.1:162688-167058 GCF_000671375.1 Centruroides sculpturatus | reverse complement strand
AGCTCTCTCTCTCTTCAGCTTTTATGATCACTAAATTACAAGCACGTAATCGATAATTGTAAATCCACATATCTTCTATCGACAACTTTCCATTAACCATTTAGTTACAGGAAATGTAAAGAATTTTAATTTTCTGCCATTTAATCTATAGCTATGTAAGTGTTAACCTTACAGAAATTATTTTTAAACCAATCTTTCAATCCAAGGTCATTGGCCAGACATTCCCATTATTTGTGCAGTGTTTTTGGTTGTTATTAATCTGTTATTCTCTAATTACATATATTACAGACCAAGGCTTAATCAATTTGTTATTTTCTAATCTCAAATATTCAATTGTAGTGCTCGGATAATTAATTAATAATAACGGGACAAGAAGCATAATATTAATTCAAGTTATTAATTGAAGAATGAAGAATTACATTAAGATTACATTAGTATATAAATCGTCATTTCCAATATATAAAATTATGGAAGGAAATAATATAAAAAAGCTGAAAAATAAAAATAAAATATTAAAAAATGAAAGACAAAGTACTTTCAGCAGATGATTTTAACAAAGATGTAAAAGTAAATTAAGAGGAAGCAAAAATAAGTTTCGAAAAGAGATATAATGCACTAATTATTCAGATTTATTAATAATTAAAGAAGAAAAATTGGTTTTAATTCCTGCTAAAGTATAATAATAAAACTAAATCTATAGTAAGAACTAGAGCTGTAACAAAACTGAACTGATACCAATTTGATATCTGATCTTTCCTGTTTTTAAATTATTTTTTTAGTCTAAATATCATAACCATACCAATATATCAGTGTATTGGAATGTTCCCAATATATTGATATTGATAACTTTTACAAATCAATGCTCTGATCTTTCTTTCATTTTTTGAAAGTGACTATTAAAAAAGCAAAGAAAAATAAGAGATTGAAACATTGGTTATTAAAAAAAAATCAATTCCAACATAAGCTACAGTACATTCTGGATATGCCAATGTATAGTTATTGGTAAGAATCTCTATTAAGAACATTAAAAACTAAAAAAATAAAAGTTTAAAAATACTAGAAATTTAGTAAAATTAATGATAAATTGATAGTAATTACATAAATTTGTAAAAAAATTTTTAAAATGAATTTTTACAATTTTTACGTTTGATTTACGTTTAAATACTTTATATAAATATATTAAAAATATTGAATTTGAATAAATAAAAAAGTACAAATTGCCAACAAATAAGTTTAGACAGGAACAAGTCTAAGTCACTAGGCAGATGCAACTGCCTGAATATCTGAAAGATAGCACTTAATGTAGATTATCCTATTTTAGATTAATATACTTAGGATACAACAGTTAACTCTGGTGGGCAACAAAATGAAAAAATTATACTACAAAATTTCAAAATATTTTAGCTATTGGTAGAAATTGAGAAATCCAAACAGTGTCAGATTGTGGTAAGAAAGATTAGAAAATTTGAAAACCGAATATCAAATATTTGAAGTAAATTGGAGTAAACCTTGTAAGATAATTGTTATTTTCTTTAAACTTTTTAAAATTTTAGCATCGTTTATCTGAAGGTCGGTTATCCGAAGGAATTCCAGTCGACAAATTTAANCCGTTGCTTAAGCTTGTTTTCGTCGTGGAGATTGTCATTGAATGGCGCTCGCGTGCTTCCTGATAAATTATTTTTTTTGCGAAAAATTCGCTGAACTTTAGAGACATCATTAATATAAATATAATTTTTATGGAAATTAAATAATAAATGGTTTTTAGTAGGCCCACTGCTCGTATAAACTCAACAGTTTGTGCAATCCTGTCGCGACACGAGTTGGAGATGACGTTTTACCGAATTATAGGAGTTTTTTTAGCATGTTTGTACAAATACTGTCGCAATTTTTTTCGCCGTGATATAGGAATCTGAACTATAGGAACCCGTGTTATAGGGGGTCGACTGTACTTAAATGTTTTCAGATAATTTGTCATTCTATTTTTAGGAGTTTTCTGTCAAATATGTAATAGATGATGTTTCTGAAAGCATTTAAATAAATAAATAAAAAGTTTGACATTATAGTAACTGAGAATGAATAGTTACTATTGTTATTTTGACCTATTGTATTCTGCATTACATTTTATTTCATATTTATAATAACATATAAAAATCTATCTGATTTTATATTTACTACAAAGAAATTAAAAATTGAAAATATTAATTTCACCTGAGTTTCTGAAGCATTCATGTTTACAGTGATCATACTATACAACCATTCACCCAAATAATTTGAATCTCCAGTTTCTTTCCATATTGAAATTGTAGTTTTTGGCTTAAAAGTTAGTTTAAGAATTTCTAATATGTCGGTACGTTTGCCTTCAAGAAAATACCAAAAACGAAGACAGTGATTGGCCATTTTAGCAGCATAAAGTGGACTAGTAATCCATCCTTCTTCTTTTGTCAGCACTGCATACTGACCTGTAATTAATGCATTATTAAAGCTTCAATTTGATGTCAGTTTCTTAATATTTTAACAATTTTTATTAAGAACTATTGAAATTGTTAAATATATTTTACCTGTACTTGTATTAGTTGAATGATCTCTTGATGGAATGTTATTTTTTCCTTTGCGTCTTTCCCAGCCTTTCATTTCCATATCGCACGAATCCAATTCAAAATCACACTCAACTGAAATATTAATTACTTAAAAATTAATTCAAATTAAAACATAAAATATCAAAGTATTAATATAAAAAGATAAAAAATGAATATTTTAATAATTAGTTAATCATCTTTATACTACTAAAAGTCTCCTAAATAATTTATAAAAGACATCTTTCTACATTTATTTGAGAGAAAAAACTAAAATTTTTAATATTTTTAAATAAATTTTTTATATTTGCAAAGTTTTATTGACTCCCTCAAGCTTTCATTGACCTCTAAGGAGTCAATACTGACCCTGTTGAAAAACCCTGATGTAGGTGAACCAAATATCATAATTTAAAGGAAGAAACATCATTTGATTGGTTGTTAATGTTACATTTAGTATTTATTGTTGAACATCAAATAGAGATCTCCATGCTAGAAAGAGGGTATTGCTATCTTTGAAATTTATGGTCTTACTTTTCTTATAAAACCCTATTATATATCTTTAGCTTCTCAAGGTGTATGAGAGATGATTGCAGTCTGGTTGTATGTAGTAGTTGGGATATGTCTATGTTTAGATTTGGTATTCTTTGGTCAGACTGGCTAATGCAGTCTCATAATGCCCCTTTTTTATTAAGGTTACATGTTCTTTTAAACATTGTTTGAGCAGGTGTGTGTTGTGGCATCAATGAATTCCATTTGCTATCTGAGGATGGTGTGGGTGACCAGGAGTAAACACCCAAGAGAAGGTCCTTGATACAATCATTATTCTTCAGTAGGGAATATTGGAGGGTTCTTTCTGAACGCTACATTGATATTATTGGTGTAACCAAGAGCAAATGACAAAATCCGAAGAATCGCTTGGTGTTGATAAAATTAAAAGTTTATTATTTACAGTTAATACCGATAGTTTACAAATAAACAATTATACACACTTATAAACTAGGAAATTACAAAGATCCTTGAGATCAACCATAACAATACAACCAGTTGATTCCCACATGCTGACAAAACAAAGAACTTATTCTAATTTACATCTATCTTAACTATAACTTAACTAAATTTACAAAATAAAGGACCCTAGATCAAGATGGGGTTGATAAGAATTAGAAGAACTGATTTTTGAAAGAAAAAGAAAAGGTTCAAAAGGGGGTGACTGGTAAAAAAATGCACCTCGAGTCTGTTGTTCCACAGGAATCTTTCCATACTCACTGACATCTAGGTCTTCTCCTTCCCAGCTCCTCTCTAAGAATGACGATTTTCCCTCTTTCCTCTAATGTCAGTCCCCTTGACCAATCTGGTGTCACCCCCTTTTCTCTAGTGACCCATCGGACCACTGGGTCAACCAATTACAGTGAGGTCAACAGAACAAAGGCTGGAAATGAAGTTTATGGAAGAAAAATGGTGGAAAAAAGAGAGAGGGAAAAAAAACAAGGCTCAACCAAGCCACATTGGCCTTTGCAATTTTCAGGTAAATCAAATTGAATTGCTGGTTGTATGTCAACAATTTTCATGATTTATCATCCATGAGCTAAGTATACTCTGACCAATAACTCAGGCATCTATTACAGGATTTATGGTACTTAATTTTATATTTTTTAGCATAGAATAATATATTTTTATTATACTCTAAACAATGACAAATCACTGACATTTAAGTAGAATCATGGTAATTTTTTGTAATTAAAATACAATTACAAAATTAAATCTTTCAATTTATGTTTTCTAATATATTTAATATAT
>NW_019384390.1:107111-162437 GCF_000671375.1 Centruroides sculpturatus | reverse complement strand
AAAGTAAACTTTCATATATTTAATATATATGAAAATAAATATCATAATTATTTCTTACCTGCAGGAGGACATGGTTTTTCCCAGAATGATATGTCATCAATAGCAATTATTTTATTAGTATCACTTCCCATTATTCCTTCAATAATTATCTGAAATTGTAAAAAAAAGAAGTATGAAAAGAACATTTATATTAAAATATAGTTCATCGAAAATTTGAATTCCATCATCAAAACATTAACGATCACATAAGATAATTGTATATAAGCATAGTCTTTTAGTATCGTGAAGCATTATGCTTCACGATATTAAAAGAAGTGTATATTTGTAAATGACATTCAATAAAATTGATTGTTTTGTCGTAATATACTACTGTGTTTATCTGAAGTATTATTTTATCCGACAAGAAATCTGTAAATAAAATTGTACTAAGAAGCTTCATTTTTCAAGTTATATACATCAATTTTATTTTGTAATTTTTAACTTTGTTCAGTAAGTAAATTTGTTTAATATTGGATAAATTAGACTCTATTAATGTTTTTAAGACACAATGTTTGTAACAGACAGCATTTTTTTTTACTTGAAATGTTACATATTCTATAAATTACATTAAATAATTTTCAGACTGCAATTTGAAAAACTTGTAGACTTATAAATTCTCACTGTTGTCTGTCCTTTCTTAATCTTGAGAATGGTGTTAGATAGATAAAAGTTGAGACAAGATATGGAAAGCTTAGGGGCAGAAGGCCCCAATTAACTATATACAAACTTTTGATCTAGACAGGAAATTATGTAAAATTTTCTCCAGAATAAAGTTGCATAGATGACTGGCATGACTCTGTTGTTATCAGGAAAAGTGTGATGTACAGGAGCAAGACACTAATTTGAGGTGGAGAGCATTGCAGACTGGCATTGTGTCAACGTTATAGGAAATAATTGCTTGTCAATTACTAGATTGTTTACTTGTATACTAATCTCTTAAAATTGAAGTCAAAGATATTTTGTTTATATATTAAACAAAATACAGTCACTGCCTGACTTAAGGGTCATTTACATTAAGTAAGTTTAGTCAAATTTATTCACTGATTACAATAGCCAAAATAATTACAGTGAACATGTTTAATAAACTTTCTCAATGTAATTACTTCAGCTAGTAAACTTGCTTGATTATTTATCTGAGTGAATAAAGTTGAAGACCAGGCTACTTTTGTCACTACATGCTTGCAAGTTACTCTTGGACTAGGAAACTCATTTTGTGTAATGATGGCCAGTAAGTTAGCATGCAGAAGATGTACATCTTTTACTGGATGAAGTAAGTCGTATGGGAATTTTAGCTTTTGTGTGTATTTTGAGAAATAGACTTTCAAGAGATGATCGAATAAAAAAGCAAAATGACAATTTTCTTCAAGAAATCTAGATTGTTTCTTTCAGAATTACATGTAGACTTTTTTGAGAAATGAGAGAATATTTTGTCTTTTAGACAAAAAAAATTATTTTTAAAATCTAAAGTTAAAGTTAGACTTGGCAATATTTCATATTATCACATAGTTTAAAAAATATACTTTATTACTTTTTAGTATNGGCGAAACAAAAAAAAGAGACATTCTTGGTCTAGACCTTGTGGTGGACAGACATCGAATGTGGTGCTCCAGGTTGCAAATGGCAACGACTGGAGAATTTGAGAGGGTTTGAGAATTGGAATCTTATCATGGTTATGATAAAAAGATGTAGTAATGAGTTTCAGAATTACATGTAGACTTTTTTGAGAAATGAGAGAATATTTTATCTTTTAGACAAAAAAATTATTTTTAAAATCTAAAGTTAAAGTTAGACTTGGCAATATTTCATATTATCACATAGTTTAAAAAATATACTTTATTACTTTTTAGTATAGACTTGAAAGCAAAGTGAATAAGTGAATATATTAGCTCAGTGTAATTGATACTTGCTGTGTTTGTATAAATTCATTCACTCTTTTGTGAGTTTACATGCTGGTAAGTAATTAGTAAACAGACATAATATAATTAATCCCTTACCTAACAACTGCATTCTATATAACTTTATGCAAGTTGAATTTCTGTAAATGCTTATGGAGTACTTACAACTATATGCAAGTTAAAGTTGACTGAAGCAAAAAAAAAAAAATATTTTGAAGAACATATAAATAGGACAATTTATTAATTTACAATATTTTAATAAATTAAAGTTATTTGCTATTCATACTCATTACTTTTTATTATTAAGTTAGAGATCTAAAAATTAGAAATTATTTCCTACGTAACACAATAAAATATGAATTACTATCAAAATATGTACTAACCGTATGATTATAACTGCTTTTTATTGTTCTCTGAGCCATTTTCCAAGAATGTGCCTGTGATCCGGATCGTGACCAAACTGTATCATTTCCATTCACTGTATCTACAATAATATTTAGAGTACCAACTAAATTTCCAAACATATGGTACCATAAAATTAAACAACGTCCAGCAGTAGTTGAATTTTGAGGTGGCGAAATTAAATGGGCTCTTCCACCACGTTTATAATCTCTAGTTCCACCAATGAACATATAATAACCTATAAAAACAGAAAGATTATATGTTTACAATAAGAGCTTAAATGATAATTTCAATATATTGTGAAAACATATTCTAAAAGTCAGTTTACAAAGAACAATTAATATATTATAAAGAAAAACTTGTTTCACAAATAATATTATGATAACTTAAGACAGTTCATCCTGGAAAAGATTCATAAAATGGGCATTGTTGTTGTCGTTGTTGAGAAATACTGATTTTAAATTCTTTATAGGGTTTATATTTTAAATGTTACGCATTCATTTTCAAAGTTAAAAATTAATTTAAAGTACTAACACTAGAACAATTGACAATAAAACCATATCTTTCATACTTTTCCAGTTTGAGGTATGGTTTTAATATTAAAATTCAGATTATTAAGTGAATTATTACTATCTTGATAATTGCTTTATTCTTATTTAAATTTTTATTTTCAATATTAGATTTCTGCATTTTTTATAATATACAGTTACAAAGTTTTAAAGCAAGATTAAATAACTTATACAGTAGTCTCAAAAACTCGGCACTCGATAACCCGGCAGTTCGAATAACTCGGCCACACCCTGGCAGGGCAAAAAATCCTTAGTTAATTAATTTTCATTATAAACAGCTTCATGCCTCATAAAGTATTTTTCTGAGGTCTGTCTTATCAAATAAATTATTGTACACAGTGTATTCATTAATTTTCATTTTCATTTAGTGAAGGCTCTATGCCTTCATAAAGGACGTACTTTTCCTTTGTTTAAGGGTATTCGGGCAATTTATTCTCTGTTGTATTCTCAAGTAAACAATACATACAAGTACAGTACAGTATTTTCTGAGGAAACACTCATACTTATTTTTTTTAACCCCATTCCCGATAACCCGGCATTTTCACAAACTCGGCCACCCTTCGGTCCACATTAGGCCGAGTTTTCGAGACTCTACTGTACCACACGTTATAAATATAACATCAATTATAATTTAAATATAAATTCATTTATACTTCATTGATTATAAATTATATTGTAAAAATGTTATCCAATAATCATGATACATTTTTAAATTTTAAATTACATTTTTAATAATAATGACTAACCTCTACCACTATGATCACTTTTTGGTCCATTATCAAAAGCACTTCTAGAACTTTTTCCTAACATCCATTCAAAATCAGTTCCGTCGTTTTTTTTATACCAATTACATTCTTCTTCTTCAAACGTACAATTTAAATCTGAAAAAATTAAAATCATTCAAGATTAAATTAATTTATTTTAAAATCAATGTCCAGTTCTGCAAACTGTAGAATAAA
Source organism: Centruroides sculpturatus (assembly GCF_000671375.1). Taxonomy (NCBI): domain Eukaryota; kingdom Metazoa; phylum Arthropoda; class Arachnida; order Scorpiones; family Buthidae; genus Centruroides; species Centruroides sculpturatus. Next base: position 158,573 of record NW_019384390.1, on the reverse strand, counting down.
ACGTGTAATACGGTAATATAAAATTTTACTTTAAAGAGTATTACATTATAAAAAAAAAAGTTGAGAATTACCAATATTAATTAGAATTCTTCTAAATTATCAAAAATTTCAATTAAGAAGATAAGATTAATTCTATTATGTAATAGATCTAAGGCTAATATTATTGCAAAATTTCCACGCAACAATGTTTGCCTTAGATTTATCAGATAAAGTAAACTTTCATGAAAATCATATCACCCTATTAAATTATAGTAAATGACAATGGCATACATAAGAATTGTATACTCAAATGGTGTCTGAAAATTCACAAGATTTCTTGATTTAAAAAGAAAAAAACAAAAAAGAACAAAAAACAGGCATATTTAGAGTCAATCTTCTTCCAACTGTCAAGCATAATTTTATAGGAATGCAACTGATCCACATTAATGCTTTTCATTGCTCTCTCAGTTTCTCTTCACAATAGATTTTCATTAGTGTGGCTGTACGCCATATTAATTTAGGTATAGTTTTAGTCCTCTCCTTTGTTCTTTGTTTCTTCCTCTTTCCAGAAAGTTCCTTTCTAACTCTTTTCCCTTGAGTGGAACGACCAATACTTGTAACCACGGAGAACAATGAAAGAAAAGAGGCCCTGGGGCTGGCGAAACAAAAAAAAGAGACATTCTTGGTCTAGACCTTGTGGTGGACAGACATCGAATGTGGTGCTCCAGGTTGCAAATGGCAACGACTGGAGAATTTGAGAGGGTTTGAGAATTGGAATCTTATCAAGGTTATGATAAAAAGATGTAGTAATGAGTACCAATGAGTCGTGCGTCGTCTTCACTGACGGCGACAGTAGACTTTTCAGAAAAAGTTCAACAAGTGGTATCCCACCCAAAATTGTGAAGTCTAGCAAAACCCCGGGTATTTCACTCCTTACTGTATTCTATTTTTCTGGATCCTCTTTTCTCTACCATCTTTTTCCTTTCCCTAGTTTTAAGTTAGCACGTAAGTATTAGTCATAGTTTTCGGTCACTGTTTATATTTGTTGTGAACAGTATGTTTTGTCATTCTATACTGAATTATCATTGGATGCCATGTTGTAAGAAATTACTGCAGAATTGGAATCCAAAAGAACCTGTTCATGTACATGAAATAAAATACTTTGACTATACTGTCGCTTAGTTATTGTTACGTCTTTCCTTTCTCAATCTATGTATGTTTTGCAACAGACTCCCTCAATAATATAATCCCACTCATAAGGGCAGCAATGGTAAAAAGTATTTTTTTTTTTAAATATGGTGTTACCATTAAATATTATAAAATGCAAAATATTCAAATATTATCATCTTTATTTCCATGCAGATAAATAATAAAAAATTCACAACAGAAATAAAACAAGAACATTAAATTTTAATTACTATTATTATAATGATGAACATATCTTATTTGCTTTTTCAGCAGACAGTTGTATGCATACAAACAATAAAGCCAAAAATGTTCTCTTGTATTAACTATATTATAGTTTTAAATCTTTCAAATTTTCAGAGGCAATTCTATTTTGGAATGCTTTGAAAATTCTTATATGCAGTGATGTTTGTAAACAGGAGAGTATAGTACATGCCCAGATTTACAGTATATCCAAAACTTAAAAGAGAAATTTAAGGTGTTAGTTTTAATAAAGAATGTGCATCAGATCAAAGTTGTGTCATCTTATTGGGCATTATTCTTGCTCTTCATTTTTAGGGGGTTACTGCATAAAGACTGCCAAGCCATAGATAATGTAGTGCAGTTTTTATGATTAATGCATGCAACCTTCATACTTATTTTAAAAATCTCCAAAATTTCTAATGTTCTCAGAGAATGTTCTTCAAATACCAGTTTTATGAAAGTTGCATTATCGTGCTCAACTGACAAAGCTGGTTCACCGGCATATTGTGCTAAGGCAGTACACAATTTGTTAAAACCTATGTCATACTGGTGTTCCTTAATTCTCCACTCTATGGATCTATTAGTGGATCCTAAGTACACCATTTGTCAATTAAACCTGTTGTCCATTACAGGTATTGAGTAAACACTTGGGTCTTATCCATATCCATTTTTATCTTAACCATTACTTAATATTCAGAGAATTGTGGCATTCCAACAGTAAGTTATATCAACATTGCAGACTCTAGCTATTAGATTGTAGATGAAAGTAAGTCTGTGGTTATGGTATGCATAGTTTAGATTGTCACCATTCACTATTATTGAAAGTTTCTTCCATTTTTTATCATATTTTCTATAAGTTGTCTATTATACACATGTGCAACTGCAATGTTTTTAATGTATTCCAGTTCTTTCATCTTGCTTGTAACACTTTAGCAGTGTGTATGGATGGGCCATTCTAACCAATGCCCTAAATGCAGCCGCCTTATAATGAAATGAATCATTGGAGCTTTCCAGAATATATAATGAATTATATGTATTATTGTAGTAGATCCATGTTTCTATAAGGCCTTCTGTAAATGTTATGTCCAGAAAATGTGCTTTGTTGCTGTGCTGATCTAATTCAACAGATAAGTCATATGTGTTATTATTAAATGCACAGACAACTGCAACATCAGGTTTATAGTTCCAGATGATACCTATATCATCAATGTATCAGCTGTAGAAAATGATATTTAGTATAAATTCCGGCAACACAGTTTGTTCTAATTTCCTAACAACCATTTCACATAAGTCCCCTGAGAATGGATTCCCCATTGCTGCAGGTACCTTTGCAAGTATCCAATAGCTTCATCCAAAAAAAAAAGCACCAATAAAAATTAACTCTAAAATTTCTATAATTTAAATTTTATTGAATAATGATGAAGCTAATTTCATTAAAACATTACAGAAGTTAGAACTTTATACATTAATTTACATTTACCACACAACTTCCAGTACATTGAGTATTCAACTACAAATGTTTTTAGCTTCATTCAGAGGCTCTCTTCGGGTAAAATAACAAGAAAGATTTATAGTTCTACTGAGTTTCTATATATTATAAGTTATTGAATATCCTGTTCTAAGTCAATCTAATCAACAAGTCAATCTAGCTGTTAAAAAATTTTGCTGTGGATTATAAATCTGAATATTAGAATTATAAAAAGTTGATATAGTTATTAAATATTAATTCACACCTCGTTGTGCATATTCACATAACTTACCAAGCTTATTCTAGATTTAACCTATCCTTATTATTAATTCAGCCTACAATACAATCCTATTTGTAGATCTCAATAGTTTCAGCAATTTTAAGTTATGTTCTGTCAAACATCATCCTTAAAAGTCTAGCTTCAGTCCAGCATGGTATTATTTCAGATTCTGATGCAAATTGGGCCAGAGTAGTCTTGTGATTATTCTTATTTATATCATATATGTGTTCTTTAAATCTAGATGCTAGCGACCTACAGGTAGAGTCTACGTATGTGCATTAAATCTAGTATCCGCTAGCTGAAAACACTTGTGGTTGAATACTCAATGTGCTGGAAGTTGTGCGGTAGGTGTAAATTAGTTAGTATTCATTTTACATGAATTTATTAATTAAAATTCTAAAAGAATATTTTAAATTAAATGCTTAGAATATGGATACATTATTAAAAATGTTTTTAGTGCTTATGAATATTGTAAATATGCTTGCGATATCAAAATAAATGACTGAGATGATTTTTGCTTTCATGATATTTTTTTCATTAGTATGTAGGGTTGCCAATAAGGATGCAATGGTCAAGATGGAAAGAATGTCAGTGGGTGTGACTGGCACTGAAATAGACACAACAGTCACAAGAAACCTTTCTTTTTTGACACTAAAGGAGCTAAGAAAATTTCCATAATCTGAAAGTTCAGAATTGATGGTGGTCTTTGGGTCTTCCTCTCCTTTCCAAGATAGTCCCAAATGAAGTAGTGTCCCTGGTTTGCAAATGAGAGTTCCTTCAATGTCGTCTTGACAGCTCCAGGATGATGCAGTCAACTTCTGGTGATGAGAAGATGTTGATCCAAGGAAGGGAAACAAAGATAGCCACAAGACACACACACAACAAATGATCTGACACTTAAAATTTTCAGAAAAAGTCATTACATCCTTGAAATTTGGAGTTTTTATTATTTTCTGTCCTTAATGCCCATTTTGTTTGGTTGCTTTTCCTCGTTCTCACTTTCTATGTGGTTGGTCACTCGTTGCTAAGTGTAACAAGATCTCAACTTAGATTATGGGAAAGGTCAAAATCGACATTTAATTTGATCTCAACTGGGGATAGTTGTAAAAACTTTATATACTAATGTATGATGCCAAATATAGTACAAGGAAGAAAATGTACTGTCTTTCCTCAAGCAAAGAATAAGCTTTAAGATGACATTTTAAAATGTTAAAAGTATTTGTGTATATTTAATTCATCAAGTAAATAATTTTAATGCCAAAAGACAGTATATTTTCTTCCTTAAGGAGATGATTGATCTTAGAACTTGTATTCTTCTATCGTTATGTTTGCATTACATTTTTCATACAAAAATAATTATTTTTATCTTTTTTTTTCTTTCAAACATATTTTAATGTGAATTTTTATGAGGAGTTCAAACCTATCCAGAGCCTCGCAACTAAATAAAGCTATAGAAAAATGATACAATAGGACAACAGCAAACTAAGCATTGTTAAATAACATGTTTCAAGTGTTACAAAATTATTATACACTTTTCATATACAATTCATTATAGAATTATTCCATAAATGTAAAATTCACTAAATAAGTATTTTAAAAACTTTTACTTACTTAAACCATAACTTATTCTTGGATTACAGTGTACATATCGAATATCATCAACAGCAACATCTGCAACTGATGTAAAAAACCAAGTTCTTCTTGGGGAGGAAACTATTTCAAGCTAATTGAACAAATAAATTTAGAAATATACTAATTTAAATAAATAAATTAACATATTATTTTGAAAAAAAAAGCCCAAAAAAAAAAACAATAACAAGGTTATTTTCTCTATAAATTTATTTCATTATAATTATAGAACTTAACCCGAGATCATATGCAACGTTTTTTAACAGGCAATAATACAGGTGGTGATTTTCAGCCGATTTTTCATGCATTATACTGTATATAATTGTTATTCCTCAAATTTGCCAATTCTGAAAAACCCAATAATGTATTTTGTTTTGCATGTGCCAAATTTCAATATCATATGTTGTTCAGTATTTGACAGAACAATAGTCTTGTTTGTGCTCCCATAGCTCCCATTTGCATAGGGAGCACTTCGAACTTTGCAAAAACATGGACGAATGTGAAAGTTCACCTGGAAATAGACAAAATGGGGGATCAGGTGCTTCTTAGAAAGATCAGAAAATGATTTTTCTATATATTTTGGGCACAAAATAAAGCCATGAAAACATTTATATTGTTAAAAGACATAGTGCCCAAACTATCTCACAGAGACAAGCATTCAAAGCCATAGTGATTTGCAGACCATCATGTCATAGTACACAGCTGACACACATCCATGACATGATTACCTGTTGTGGCAATTATACAAGACCTTTATAATGTCAGGTTACCAAAAATGACATCAGAGTAGAACATAAAGTGGCAATTCTTCTACTCTGATGTCATTTTTGGTAACCTGATGACACTTCAATTAAATGGAATACATTTTAAATGGATACTCTTCATGGGATCATGTGACAATAACAAAAAATTGTACACAATTGCATGTCTAAGTGGTGATTTTCTGCAGCAGATTTTAAGGGTCTGTGATAAACGGGCATGACAGATAGCATGTAGCATAAAGATATCATGGAAGTAGAATCAAGTAAGTCAACCAGATAAAAAACGCCCACAAAAAATTAGTAGGTATGGTAATCACCATTTAATATTGTCAGTAAGTAAAATTTTTATGCAGTGGTGGTGCGCTTGACCAGTTACGTTCAGCTACATTAGCATTTTAATTTTTGTACTAGTTTGAATTCAACGTGTCCTAAGATTTGTTTGTCATCTGAAACACTGTAGAAGCAAGTAATTTTGATTTTGTTCTTTTTGATTTATAATTATAAAGTAGTTCAGTTTATTTTCATTTTATTTTCTTTAATGTATTTAATAACCTTAGTTTTATTTTTAGAAAACTGTCTATCTTTATTTTCTCTGTGACAATATACTTTTAAAAAAACTTCAGGTTTTTAAAATATAAAGTAACAGAAATACAAAATTTTAAACTATGAAGATGACCAATGTTCATTTTCATTAAAAGTTTACATTATATAGAAGTTGTTTAAGTCTGTGTGTATCAAATGCGTTTTTCACTTATCAGTTATTATTGGTTTCAACTATGAAATGGCTACATTGAGACAGTGAAGCTTCTCCAATGCAAGTGTATAATGACATCTTGGTAACTCTTGTGGAAGCCAACCCAAAACAAACATCATGTGAAATGACAGATTTGGAAGTGTTCTTACGAGACAGTACAAAAACACTGCAAGAAATTGGCATATTCTAAAGCATTTGGGTTCCACATCAGCTTTCTGAACAAAACTGCAATCAATGACTGCTGACTTCTTTAAGAAAGTAATCCATAATTTGGTGATGAGATGAAAAAAAGTTATAGAAATTGAGGAGGATTATATTCCTGATTAAATCTGTTCAATTTACTTATGATGAATCAATAAAGTCTGTTTAATAAAGAGGATATAATTGACAATCAAATATGTAACTCAATTTTTTCAATCGTAAATGTTTTATGATAAAATGAAAATTTGTAATGATAAGTACTTTTTAACTTTATATCAAAATATAGAAAAATTTTACTGTGCTACATTTTAATAGCAATTAAATTCATGTTGATTATAAAAAAATTCTGTAATATAAATTCACTTGTTCTTCATTATATTTTTAATATATTATTCATGTGTGACTGTGTAGTATTTAATTATCATATTGTTGCATTGTTATTTGATATATAATCTAGCTCGATACTCATGCCAAGTGATGAACAGTAGGAAGCAGAGTTCACAGAGAACGGCATTATTACTAGTTTTTTCTTGCTAGCGCTTTCAATAAATTTATTTTTATCATCTTCAGGCAAATAAAAATTTTGCCTGAAGACAATGAACAGAAATACTCAGAGCTGTTACGGGCCCAAGCAGCAATACTCAGAGCTTGCAGTGACCGAAACTCCTCTTTATATGGGAATCTCTACTCACAACAATCTCAGAAACAGGCAACACACCCACTCTTGACCTGCCCAACATATGGGTTGCCCTAAATAAATGATTAAACAGCAATTCACATTGTCTCTCATACCGTTAGCATGGACCGGCATCCACACATGCACCGTATTAATCATACGTATAACATCGCACACACAACATCGAATATATACGAAATTTGTAGCTGGCTCATAACAACTTTAATCCAAAATTTTTTGTTTGAAGTTATATGCATTCCATTTCCATTCAAACATTTATGTTCGATTTAAAAGTTTTTATTCGCCTGAAGATGACAAAAATAAATTCGTTGAAAGTGCTAGCAAGAAAAAAACTAGTAATAATGCCGTTCTCAGTGAACTTTGATTCCTACTGTTATTTGATATATTAAAAAAATTCTATTCATTACAGAATAAACTATATTTGAATAATAAAGCAGAATAAAACTGAACAGCATTACCTGGTACCCTGCTGGAAAGTTACTAATTTGAATACTTGCTTTCACCCATTCTTTTCCTTGAGCTGACGTTACCTCAAAAAACAGTTTACTATCATATTTATCAGTTGAATTAACCATATTCAACCGAAGATAACCTAAAATCCATTTAAAATATTAATATTTAAATAATGTTTCAAAATTTTATTTGTTTAATTTAAAATTTGTAACATTCTTTTCTTTTAATACTAATTTAAATTTGATAAAAAATTAAATAAAATAATATGATTTTGATATGTAGATAATCAAATCATTTCATAATTTAATGAATAATTAAAAATATTTTAATTCAGATTAGATTAAAATAATTTTTTTTTAATGAATATAAAATTTGAACATATAAGTTAAAGTATAATGTAAGAATATAATTATTTTTCTAACTTATTATTTAACAAAACTTAATTACTAAATTTGATTATTTAAATATTTTCCCCTCCATAAAATAATATTAAAATTTGATTTCAAAGTTATGGAGCATCTTAGAATTGAGGAAATACAATATTTACTATTGGAAATATAATGAAAAAGAATAGAAAACGATAAGAGTGAATCAATATTTAACAGAAGTGATAAAAATGACTTTCTAGAACTACTAACCAGTGCGAAGTTCGACTAATCCATAAAAATGAACGTTTTCATAGTCCCTTCTGGGCTCTTCATCAGGTTTTCTTATGCTAGATCTTCTAATTTCATTTGAGAAAATAAAATTTGAATATAAAATCGTACATTAAGATGAAGTTCGAGAAATGAAATTTCTGCACGAGCTCCCTTAGTCATCTTTAAATAAGAATGAAAACTAAATATCGCTGTCCAGTAAAACCTACCATGCTACTGATAGAGACATCTCTTCCCTAAAAATTATGATGGATTATGTTGAACTTTGCACCAATTAGTATTTCTAAAAAGTCATTTTTTATCATATTCTAGTGTATACACAGATGTGTATTTAAAAGAAACGGTTTCTCAGAAAGAATTTGAATTCATGATGATAATTTATAATTGTATCAATTAAAATTTTCAGCTATAATAATGTTTATTTTGCATATTTTAACAAATTTCTGACAATTTTTGATGGTTCTAGTATTCAACAAATTGTTTTAATAGCTGTAGATTATGTTTCAATTAAATTACATGCATGTAAGATATGCAATCAATTTTACATAAAGATGGTGCTTGGAAATGTATCTATTCTTCTAAATAAAACATTTAACATGTGCCAGCATACGTAAAGTTCAGAGTAGAATCTATGGAATGTAGACTGGTTGGAACAAGAGAAATGGAAGGCCATTAAGAAAAAAATGAAAAGAATAAAGAATCTTCGTATAATTACAATTTTAGTTATTTAAGTCCTTTAGATATTAATTATTATATGTATATATGTAATCTACTGACATGACTAAACCATCTTAATACAAAGAATGACTGATCTGTTCTAAAATATCAAAAAAGGAGATAATTTTTTACATTGTCCTTATGGAACTCTGCTTTAGCAGCTCAATTTACATTAGTTCTGACTACAATTTTAGGACCTTGTTTTTCTCACTACACTAATGTTTTCTAGTGACTAGATTTCTTAATATATACTGTTAATAATAAATCAATACAGATTGAAAACTAAAAAAATGATAATAATTATTGACGAAGATACATAAATTATACACTAACCTTTACTGTTAAAGTGATAATAAAATTCCACTCTACAGCTGTAACTTGTGGATTGCAATATTGGCGTTCTCATTGAAGCAGGAAGTGAAAACATACCTGAAATATAATTTATAAACATTTGAAATGCTTAAATGATTTATATTAAATGAAATATATATGTATTTTAAGTATTTAATATATTCATAGTTGATAAAAGGCTTTTTACATTTTTGCATAATTTAATTACATTCTTTATATAATATGATGATCAGAAGTTTAAAATTATTGTTAGAATTATTCAAGTTTTAATCATATTAAATGATTACAAGATTAACCACTTAAGGAGCAGTTAGTCATAGTGATATCATTTTACTCTCCTTTCTAGTGCTAACCTTCTGTTAGTCTAGTTTGTGTACTCTTTATTCTTTTGCCCACGCAACAAGTTATACGCGTATAACCAGTTTTTTCACAATCTCTGACAGGCCTGTCAAGTTTAACGTTCTTTATGTTGTTGTGTTTGGTACAGCTATATCTATGATGTATGTGATTTTGTTTTTTGTGTGTCAATGAATGTAATGTCTGTAAAGTTCAATTTTTCAATATCCGGAAATAACCTAATATTTATGGCGTTACATAAACCAAAAATGAAAATGAGAGTCAGTTGGTGCCAAGTCTGGACTTTTAAATGGACAAACACGAACAAATTTGTGCAAAAAAGAAAAAAATTGATTAATGTTAGAAAATTTTGATAATAAATATTTGACTATTTGTCCAAAAAAATTAATTAATTTTTTTTATAAGACTGATTATGTACAATTGTTAATACAAAATACGAAAAGAGTTAGAAAACAAGAACTAGACAAGTTATAAAATTCTCAATGAAAATTTATCTAATTCAAATACAAAACTTCCTAACACTTTGGAATTTAGTTATAAGAATAGTTCTAACTCCACAAAACAGTAATACAAAACCAGTATTTACAAAATTACAAGAGATTACTTATGATCTACATCCACCTAACTGTTACACTAAAGAAAAACACCTGAAAATCCTTATTCCCCAATTACACTCACTCAGGAACATCACCTCTCGCTTACAGTAGCTTCACCTCTCACTAACAATAGCTTTATCTCACTTTTCTTCGGTTTTGTTGGGGCTTATACTACCTGGTGTGACGTAACAACAGCTGTCCATTTCAATTCGTTTACTTACTTAGTCTAACATAAATGTTATTTTTCTTTCACAATCTTTCAAACATATTCATTTTCAACAAAACAATTCTGATTTTTAGATTCAGCTACAATTGAAACTAAGAGACCATTCTTTAATTCTGATTTAGAAATCACTCAATATGAGATGATGTGGTAGACTGATGACATAGGAGGTACGAGTGTCGGACATAATTGGTAAGAGTTACTATTTTTTTTCTTTTATTATTTAGACTTTTCTTTCTGGGTTGAGTGTGGAGCTTTCTCCTTTAACCAAATAAAACAATTCCAAAATAAATACTAATAAAAGTAAAATGTGGACTTGACTCCTTACATATCTAGTCTGTGTGATAGATTGTTTGGTTGGTGATTATATCTTTTTTATAGTAAATTTTGTGTGTACTGTTTTCTATGACCATCTGAGATATGTATTTGTAATATGGTTGTTGGGTGTGTAGTAGTTTATGCATGTGTTCAAGCTTTTGCTTTATTATATTTGCTATTTGGTTAGGTCAGTTTGCAATCCAATGTGATGTGTTTTATAGTCTCATGAATGATGTGATAATTCCTGCAAATGTCATCTATGAGTGTTGTGTCATTTAAGATGTTCTTTCTATAATTTCTTGTATTTATGACATGGTGTCAAATGGTAATCATAAACTCTTCTAACTTCTTGATGCAGTTCTGTTAATCTGATCCTAATTGAAATCATTAGGGTTTCTATCATGAAGTTCCTTATGAGTCCATGACTATCTGATGGTGTCTGTGTTTTATATCCTGCATTAGATCCAGGTCTATGTTATGTAATTTTAATGATGTACTGTTTTTGTCTGCAAAAGTTATAGTTTATGTAATTATGATGCTTCTTGTTTTCTGTAAAAAACCTATCTGTATTTGTCTGTAGTGCAGGTTTACAATATCTGTGAGGGCTTATCCTCTATTTTTATGAGGAAGAGTCAGTTTTCCCATGAATAACTTAGGGTAGAGTTTATTGTGTTTCATTAATGTTGTTCATGTTTTCATTTGGAGTTGTTCTAGTTGTGTGTGTCTCCAATGTATGATTCCAAATGAGTATGTCATTATGGGATGATGCATGTGTCTATAGCTTTAAATGTATGTTTTGCACTAAGTTGTGTTATTAGTATTGAGTTTAATCTGGTCTTGTATTCTTCTGCTAATCTTTATTTTATTTATGCCTGTTCTGTGCATTTGGCCTGTTGAAATCTTGAATATTTGTAGACTTTGTCTTAATCCATGCATTCCATAATGTCTCCATTTTTAAGTACAGAATCAGTTTTCCTCAAGATTCTTTTTTTTATGTGTTCTGCATTTTTTTTAGGCTAAATCTTAATGTCTGAGTAAACGTGTGTAATATCTAACTGGTGATTAGCTGTACTTTTATGGATACATAGTTTTACAACATCCATGCACAAGAGTTAAGATTAAAGCCAAACAATCTTGCTGAAATTATTGGGCTACTTTTGGCTACATTAATAATTAATTTGACTAGAGGTATGCAGTTAAGTTTCCATCTCATTAATTTTAATAATTATAAATTATTTTAATTTAAAAATTTCTGGAAGAAAAGAATCGTCCTGGAGCATAACTCGAACCCATAACTCCTGCTTACCACATGATAACTACCCAGACCTCTGTCAAATCTTTGCTTCCAGAACTTAGTTCAGACATATAACCATGCTGGTTAATTATAGTACTGACTGGGAACTGGAAATGACTTAAATTGCCCTTCTACTCCCTTCATGACACTCAGACAGCTGTTAAATTCCCCAAATGTGGTGTATATATATAAACAAAAATTCATAATCTGATTTTAATTAAAGTCAAATGATCTTGCCAAAATTATCACACTAATTTGGCTACATAGCCCAACAATTTCAGCAATATCATTTGTCTTTAATAAAATTGGATTATAAGTTGTTGTTTACATTGTAACTGTATTTATTGTTGTTGAACCTGCTGGAAAATACTTCTCCTTATGTGTATTTTGGTTTGTTTTGATGCATGTGTTGTTAAGTCTGAGGTGTAGTGTTTTTCTCTAGTGTTGTTAATGTTATTATTACAGTGCTGTTTGTTGTTGTTATTGTTATTATTATTATTATTATTTTTATTTACCATCTTTTAAAATGTCATTTAAACACTTGAAAATTTCTAAAATATTTTGCATTATAAACATTTTAATATAAATAAAACTTTTATATGGAAAAAAGTAGATAAGTTAGAAACTAAACTTATAAGAACATTTCAATAATTCAATTTTGAATTAAGTAAGAAATTTACAAAATTTTTCCTAAAAATCTGGCTAAGTAAACTATATGTTTTAAACAGTGAATGTGTTCATGATGCAATCTGAGTTTGAAATTTTCCTATGTCAGACTGTGTGTTCAAGCAAGTGATCCTTATTTCTTATTCTTAGTGATAAATTATTTTACTTTTTCTAGTTTATTCTGTTCCTTCTGTGTGTAAAGTCTGCATCCTGTAAATAATGTGCTTATGTCTGAACTCTGTCATACCATTCTTCCATATGAATATATTATTTTTAGAATGAAACAGTTCTGCTCTTTCTACCAACAAAAGTTTCTAATTATCATTATTATTATTTTAATTTTTATTCTATTGATATATTCTAAATTAGAGAATAACGATATGTTGAACAGTTTTTTAGTTTAAGTATCCTTCTAGGCATTCCTTTAATAGATATTTTCATTGGGTGTATGTAGCATATAACATGAATTAAGTTAAAGGATATACATTAATGCATTGAAATAATTACATTTCAAAAAACAAACTTAATAAATCAAATGAATTCTCTTAGAAAGTAAATACGATAAATAAATAATTCAACTTTTTTCACCTGAGTTTTTACCAGCGAGAACAGCAAACCATCCAGTCTTATTTTTGGAACTGTCATATTCAGGTGCTGTAGTTTTATCAGCTGTAAATATACTTGCTTGAACTCTCTCCCACATGTAAGTAGTATCTTGCGTATTTGTCCAACCACACATACTTTCAGAAAAGTCACATTCTCCTGTTCAACATTTGAAAATTAAATATTTATAAAAATTCTGTAATAAATTAGAAATATTTAAACAAATTAAAATTAAGTACTATTTAGATTTACTAGATTATAACTTCTTTTCATTCGTATTATTGGAGTTTATTTCTGACAAATATAGAAATAAGAAAGAATATTTCAAACTGTTCCTTTGATTCATTCATTTCTACATTTTATCAAATTGTTGTATAGATATCATAATTTTCTTGTAATTTATGACTTAAAATAATCATATATGTGCTTTTTATATTTCTGTATAGATTAATTCTTTTTTTTTAACATAATTTGTTTTCAGACTTAAAAAATTTGCTTAAAAACCTAATTCTAAATAAAATTTGTAATTCAAATTAATATTGCACAGCAATAAATGAATAATTGTAGTTTTGAAAAAATAAATAAAGAAATTATTTTATATTCATATATAAAAGAGGAAAGCATTCCTCTTAAATCCTTTTACACCTTAAGATGGCCCATTAACCAACTTTTCCAACTGCTATGACTATTAAAAGTGTGTCATTTACTTTACTGTTCCTATAATAAATTTCTAATATAAAATTTAACATTATATATGCATAAAAATTTGCAAAAACTTTATATATATATATATACATAAAATTACAAATAAGAATTTAAAATTAAATACAAACCACAGTCTGATTCATCTGACCCATCTGTACATTGCTTTTCAAAATCACATATCTGATAATTTTCAACACACTGATCATTGGACTTGCACATAGTTTCTCTTTCAGTACATATGACAACTTCTGGAGTAGTAGATGCTGGTGGTGGACTAGTTAGTAAAGGACCTTTAAAATACAAATGTAATTCTTTAAATCATCAATGCTTATTTTTGACTTCTATGGAATTTATATTATAAAACTTTATATTAAATTACTTTATATGTAATAGAGAAATTATAATACTATAATATTTAAATAAAATGTAATTTTTAATAATAATAAAAAAAAATGATAAGAGATGTTAGTGTATAGAAAAATTAATACAGGCGACCCCCTATAGCACTGTTGATTATTCCATTTTATATGAATTCCATGTTGTACGAGTCACTTAGATTTTACAAATACATGAGCCGTTCACAGCCTGTCACACGTATTTATAAAATCTAAATGACTCGTACAACATGGAATTCATATAAAACGGAATAATCAACAGTGTTATGGGGGGGTCGACTGTATTCAATCTGGGCTTTATTTTATGCATAGATGCAAAAGCATCAGCCTGGGACTTTGCAGATATAGGGTCCCAATAAAGTTAATTCTGAAAAAAAATAAAAAGAATACGAATTTTACTATGTAAAAATAACAATGATAAATAAATATTGGGAGCATAGAAGGTTATTTGGGCTCTCATGCAAGAAGAAACTTGGGCTCAGTTACTCTATCAGACAAGTTAGGAATTTAAATATTTAAATTCCTAATTTTCTTAAAACTGTTTTAATTTATATTCCATATTGGTTATTACTTAGACCTGACAATGATCTATAATTAGATCAAAAGTACTGGTCAAGTAAAATACTTTTTGCTGTTTTATAAAGTTGCTGCTTTCATTTAAATAGTGAATAAACAAAAAAAATAACTTAATTTTATATTGATAAAATAAATTTACATCATTTTTATGTGAATAACGATATATGAAGAAATTACATTAATGATTTTATATGAATATAATAATGAAGTACAGTAGACTCCTGTACAACATGGAAGATACGTTCCGTGCTGTAGGAAATTGCATTATAGGAGAAATACATTATCGGACCATTTTATGCAAGTTCAAACATGTCTCTAAATTTTAACTGTTATCGCAAGGGAGAAAGATTTCTTGAACATTTTTCCAAAATTATAGAGGAATGCAATTATATAGCAGAACAAGTCTATAACGTTGACGAATTTGCTTTGTATTGGAAAAAAATGCCTGACATAACATATATTGAGAAAAATAAGAATTCCACTTCTGGTTTCAAGGTATCAAATGACAGGATAACTTTACTTTTGTGTTCTAATGCAGTCAGAGAATATATAACTAAGCCAATGTTAATTAATTGTACATTAAATCCACGTGTAATGAAAAACCTAGAATCAACATTTCCTGTTCATTGGAGAGCTAATAAAAAAGCATGGATTACATGCAAAATGTTTAAAAATTAGTTTTATAACTGTTTTGTACCAAAGGTCGAAAATTATTTACAATAAAAAAATCTGTTTTTAAACTGTTGGCTTCACTGTTCATATATAAACAACTGGTAAGTATATATTTTCGTTTTTCTAAACAAGAAATCTGAAACTATGTAAAACATTAAATTTATTTTATGCGTTATACGGGACTGTTTATCTATCGTGCTGTATGAGTTCTAGTCGCAAAATTTTCATTGCATTATATGAATTCATGTTATAAGGGAGCGCATTGTATGGGAGTTCACTGTAATGAAAACAAAAATATAAATAAAAATATAAAATAAAACACTATAAAAAGCTGTTTTATACCTAAAGAAAACCATAACAATTTTTCTAAACATTCAAAATCAAACAAATTAGTAAGGATTTGTTAAAAAGTAAAATAATAACAAAGTAATATGGATTATATAAAACTGTTAATTACGAGAAAATTAAAAAACTGAATATATAATTTAAAAATTCTCCTTGGCTAGTTTCATAAATAAAATTTACAGAAAAACTTTCTATTATAAACACATATTTAAGCTTTCAGGAATCTAAACAATTCTCATTATTGTAACATTCTAGCTCTTAATGGTAAATCATATCTCCCATAAATTTAACTTTTTATTTAATTCATAAAATTTATATAAGAAGTCAAGTTTAATCACTCTTATTCATTTAAAATGTTTATAAATAGAATTTAACTATTACATTAAACTACATATTACTACATTGTTAAGCGTTATTACACTTAAATTAATTTAAATAAAATTTTATCAAGAGTGGACAAATATGATCTAGTAGCAAGATGCTTAGCAATAAGAATGATTTTCATCTATGCATATACAGCATCTAATTTTTTTTAACCCAAGTTCTTGTATTCAATACTATAAAGAAGTGTTTTTTAGAAGTTCCCATAATAAAATGAATTACACTTCATGCTTACATTTAACTACGTAAAATAAATTATCATGAAAACTACTAAAAACACTTCTTTGTATAACTGATCTTAATTACTCAAATTCAGAGTTTTTATTTTTTATTTAATTTTAAAATTATAATGAAAAAGTGATACTGCACTGGATCAATTCTCCATATTCCAGAAATCCAGAATTAAAAGTAAACTAGCTACAGTATTTTTGAATTTGGTGGGCTATAACACAGCTGTAGTCACAGCACAGTGGCTTTGTTTTGATTTCTATGGAATACGTGTTGCATGATGCCAATTCAATTATATTCTTTACCTTTTTTTGCTTAATTTTCATCCTAAATATCACATTATACATGGTATTCTATATTTTAAAAAGATTAATAATAATCAAACAAACCTTGCTTTAGAAGTGTGTTAATTTATACAGTTTCGTTCTTTACTTTCAATTGTTTATTTTATATTTTAAATATAAATATTTAGCCTGTGTCCAGAAAACTGGAAAATCCAGAAATCAAGACCAGTTTCAGTCCCAAGCTTGCCAAATAATTGGAATAGTACAGAATTTCGAATATAAGTTATGAAAAGACATTGAAAAAGTTTACTGAATAATTTTCTTTTTACTTAAATACACTAAAAATATGAAAGCTTTTTTTTAATGAATCAAGATAATGTAAACTCTACTACAACTTTTTATTAATTGGAAAAATAAAATTGAGTACCTGTACCTCATAAGAGATACAGATAAATGAATAAACATATCATGAGAATAAATCTTAATGTGCTAGATCAATATACTAAATAAAGTATGATAAAAGTTAATACTTTATTTTTCTGTAACTATATTGGAAATAACTAATTCACAAGCTTAAATTTAGCTCAAGCTAAAAATGCTTACCTATTTCTAATAAACAGTCTGGAGTGAATGATATATCATCTAATGCTAAATATATTGTTTGATCTTTTGTAAAGAATATTTGACCTTCAATAACAACCTATTAATGAATATACATGTAATATAAGTAAAATTTAATATAAAAGTTATATACAAATAGTTTAAATGATAAGCTTTAATTTACCTGAAAAGTTGAAGTTTCATTAAATGTTATTGAATGGGGAGTAAAATAATAACCTTCTGTTTCTGTTTTCCTATTCCAAATAGTCTTTAAGTCACCACCGTCATATATTTTTGTTGAAATTCTTAAAGACATGATATCATCTCTACTTGCATAGCCATAAACATCATAATGAAATCTCATCTAAAAGAGATTTATTCTATTAAGTAATTTAATTAGAATATATCCCAATAAGCATTTAACAAAATATTTTTTTCAATAATATATTAAATCAAATACAATCTAACAAGTCTTTAAATCAGATTGTTTTTATTACTATTAGTTTCAGTATTATGTAATCAATAATATAAAAGAAATAATGTCTTCAGATAGAAATTATCAAATAAACATATAAAGTATGAAATAATAAATATTTTGTGTACTATATATAAACATAAATAAATGTATAGATAATAAAATTAAAAATAGTTATAATAATGAGACTTAATACAAAATATATATTTACCTGGCAAGTGCTAGATTTTTGGAATGTAGGTCCTAGTAACCTCGCAGTTTTATCCTTATTCTGTTCTCCAAAAAAATAAAGAAATTTTCCTGAAATAGAATAATTGTGATTTACTCAAATTTTCAATAAATATTGAATTTAAATCAAACAGTTTAAGATAAAGTCAAACATGTCTTGTTTTATTAAGATGTATAATTTGCTTTTATTTAATAAATGATTTAAATCAAAAATAATATGTTTCTTATATCATTATTTCAGGTCATATTATTATTTTATTATTTAGCAAAAATAGTTCATTTATTTTTTAGTAGTATATATTTTTCAACTTCTATTTATGTGATCTCGTCTCATTAAGTTTTTTGTTTTAGATTGTTAATCATTAAATACTTTAATCAGAAAAATATTACTTTTACAACTAATATTAAACAATTTGAAAATAAACGTAAAGGAACCTTAAGTTAAAAAATATTATTATTCATGGATAATGCTAATATGAAAAGAAAAACAAGGAAATGTTTCTCCATCTTTCATAGAGAATAGCTTCTTAATTTGTTTATCATAATGAAAATTTTCAAAAATACATCAAATCATACTTTATTATTTTTATTATAATAAAAGCTTTATTTTTCAATAGATATAATAAATTGAAGTGTAACAGATCTTAAAATTTTTTCTTATTTATTTTGGAATCATAAAAATTTATAATTATATAATACAATATAACTACATTTTATTAATTATAAATTTACATTTAATATAACTTAAAAATGGTGTTGCACATCCCATACAACCTCAGTCAATTTTCCCTCAATTTTTTTTTTTCTATCTCCACGATGTCCAAGTGTCCCCTGATGTAACTATTTTAACCTTATCTTTTCCTGTGACACCACTCATCCATCTCAGTATACACATTTCTGCAACCTGCATTCTCTGTACCTGTACTTTCTTTACAATCTAGCACTCTGAACCATATAGCACTCTAAACTTCTTTACAATCTAGCACTTGCAAGCCTATTTTATAAAATTTCCCTTTTAATCTAGGAGGCATTCTTCTGTAACAAAATATTCCACTAGCTCTCTCCATTTAGTCCAACCAGCTATGACTCCGTTTGTTATATCTTCATCACTCTCTCCATCTTGTTGGAGTATTAACCCAAATATCTGTATTTTTCATTCTCACGCCTTCAATTTTCACATCGACTTCATTTTCAGAAGCATCTTCCTCAAAAGCACATTTCATATACTCCATTGTCTTTCTACTAATCTTTGAGAATAAATATTTAAAAATGTTAAACAAAACTTTGAATTTCTAACTAACTTTATTCTTCTTCTGTATATATTACAATGTTCTTTATTAAATTTCCTTGATTATCTATTTCAATGCAACAATTAAAATTGTTTATAAGTGTAATTTTTTTGTATTTGCATTTTGTATTTATTATATGATGATATCATTATACTTAAATTATATAATAAAATATTAATGGCATTAACATTTATTACTTAAAGAATTATTAGCTACAGTAATCTCTGTCTTTTTACTTTCCTTTTTGGTGTTGACTTTTTATAGATTGTAATATTATTCTTTGTAATATTAGAATTTAATTCCCTCTATTTTCATAATTATTAAATTATATTGTATTTTATTAATTTCATTTAAGAAATAATCTTAAAATAAAATTTCAATTGTTTTATTATTAATTAATTAGTTACTAAATTTACATACCATGCTTTGTATTAGTTGTATGATCTCTTGTAGGTCCTTTACTTAACTGAGAAAAACCATTTTGAAGAGTCCATTTACCATTTGTATTGTCATCAACAGACCAATCACAGAATGACGTATCAAAATTGCAACGAGATACATACATTTCTAAAAAATAAACAAACACCAATTAAGTATTACTTGAAAAAAATCTTAATTAATATTTTTATCATTAAAAATATTGTTAAATTTAATAAAATATAAATTAAATAGTACAATGTAGTGCTTATTTTTAAAAGGAAAAAATATTAATTCATTTAAAAATACATGCACAAACAAAAACATGTTGATTACTTTTATCTTTTAACATTTTAAATAAACTACAACAATAAACAAATGATACAGCTGGATATTTTTCCAGGATACTGAAATTAATTTATTTATTTGTAATTATTAACTTTAATACAAAACAAAGGCTTAACTTTAGAGTAAATTACATAATATCTTTATAATTAATTAACCATATTATAGCCTGATTATAATTTGGCAATATCATTTTTTTTAATCTTATTACTATATGTCATGCTTGGTTTCTATGTAAATAAACTATATTTTTCTCTAATCTCTAATGAAAGCAATAAATATAAAAAAAACCTTAATTAAATCTGTTTTGTCTTTATTTTTTAATATAATTATAATTTTAAATTAACTTTCAATAATACAATAACATGTTTATTAATAAGAAAATAAATGAATTAAATTTAAAAAATTTATTTTTAAAAGCTTCAAAAGTGTAAAATTTTAAAAACAGTAAAAGAAATTTAAAATATTTTTACCATAAAATATTAAATTTATAGACCTAAAAGTATGTACGTAAATTTTATTTTTACATATTTAATAAATTTTATAATTTTATTTATAGGGCAATAATTGGCATCATTCTTCTCTATCAATGTACTGTATTTATTCACATATAAGACAAGGTTTTTATTCATTTTTCACTGCTTCGAAATCCTAGGTCGTCCTGTATGTGTAAGCGGAGGATTCTTTGCATATTTAGAGTAATTTTTGTGAACCGTGTATTTGCATATTTTGCCAGATACTCACCCTCTGGCGTTTGAAAACAAAAGTATTTTATCTGAATCATTTTTAATCGTTCTTGTGAATCGCCAAAAGTAAAGATGAATAGCAACAGGAAAAGCAAAGCTTTTGAATTGAATTCCAAATTGAAATTCCAAAATCACACGGTAGCCCGATATAAGTTTTAACCCGTTCCCACGTGAAAACAGATGATTATTTGGAAATCAGAATTTGAAGAAACTTGTAAGTGTAATTGACGAAGAGTGGATTTGGCTGTTAAGAATTGGCAAAAAAGGTTCCCAATTGTCCAGCTTTACATGCACAGATTATGTTGTCGATTTTACAAGATTTTTCCTTAAAGTGTAAAATGTCAGTAATTTTTGCGGGACAATGTGTGCATTTACATGCATTTAATATTTTATTTGTGATTAAACATAATAAAATTNATAATGAAAAATAAAATTTCAATTGTTTTATTATTAATTAATTAGTTACTAAATTTACATACCATGCTTTGTATTAGTTGTATGATCTCTTGTAGGTCCTTTACTTAACTGAGAAAAACCATTTTGAAGAGTCCATTTACCATTTGTATTGTCATCAACAGACCAATCACAGAATGACGTATCAAAATTGCAACGAGATACATACATTTCTAAAAAATAAACAAACACCAATTAAGTATTACTTGAAAAAAATCTTAATTAATATTTTTATCATTAAAAATATTGTTAAATTTAATAAAATATAAATTAAATAGTACAATGTAGTGCTTATTTTTAAAAGGAAAAAATATTAATTCATTTAAAAATACATGCACAAACAAAAACATGTTGATTACTTTTATCTTTTAACATTTTAAATAAACTACAACAATAAACAAATGATACAGCTGGATATTTTTCCAGGATACTGAAATTAATTTATTTATTTGTAATTATTAACTTTAATACAAAACAAAGGCTTAACTTTAGAGTAAATTACATAATATCTTTATAATTAATTAACCATATTATAGCCTGATTATAATTTGGCAATATCATTTTTTTTAATCTTATTACTATATGTCATGCTTGGTTTCTATGTAAATAAACTATATTTTTCTCTAATCTCTAATGAAAGCAATAAATATAAAAAAAACCTTAATTAAATCTGTTTTGTCTTTATTTTTTAATATAATTATAATTTTAAATTAACTTTCAATAATACAATAACATGTTTATTAATAAGAAAATAAATGAATTAAATTTAAAAAATTTATTTTTAAAAGCTTCAAAAGTGTAAAATTTTAAAAACAGTAAAAGAAATTTAAAATATTTTTACCATAAAATATTAAATTTATAGACCTAAAAGTATGTACGTAAATTTTATTTTTACATATTTAATAAATTTTATAATTTTATTTATAGGGCAATAATTGGCATCATTCTTCTCTATCAATGTACTGTATTTATTCACATATAAGACAAGGTTTTTATTCATTTTTCACTGCTTCGAAATCCTAGGTCGTCCTGTATGTGTAAGCGGAGGATTCTTTGCATATTTAGAGTAATTTTTGTGAACCGTGTATTTGCATATTTTGCCAGATACTCACCCTCTGGCGTTTGAAAACAAAAGTATTTTATCTGAATCATTTTTAATCGTTCTTGTGAATCGCCAAAAGTAAAGATGAATAGCAACAGGAAAAGCAAAGCTTTTGAATTGAATTCCAAATTGAAATTCCAAAATCACACGGTAGCCCGATATAAGTTTTAACCCGTTCCCACGTGAAAACAGATGATTATTTGGAAATCAGAATTTGAAGAAACTTGTAAGTGTAATTGACGAAGAGTGGATTTGGCTGTTAAGAATTGGCAAAAAAGGTTCCCAATTGTCCAGCTTTACATGCACAGATTATGTTGTCGATTTTACAAGATTTTTCCTTAAAGTGTAAAATGTCAGTAATTTTTGCGGGACAATGTGTGCATTTACATGCATTTAATATTTTATTTGTGATTAAACATAATAAAATTAGAACTGTATTAATAAATCTAATTTTCTTTATTTTTATCTTAAAAGTCACACCTCATCCTATATGCAAGATCGTCTTATATGTGAGTAAGTACGGTATATAACTTAATAATCTGATTTTGGGCTGCCAGTAAAAAAAATTAAATTAAATATACTTCTTACCACATTTATTTTCATCGCTATTATCACCACAGTTATCTGTATAATCACACACATTTTCTTTACTTATGCAGACTTTATTATCACAAAGAAAAAAGTTATTTTGTTCACAATATCTTGAAGGTGCTGTAAAGAAAACACACACAAATTTTTAAAAATTAAATTTCAAAAATTAACATAATTAATTAATTAATTAATTAAAAAAATACCAGGTTGTTCACAGTTAGTAAATGAGATATCATCAACTGCAGCATATTCTTTAGAATCATCACTTCTTCTAGCCACAAAACTGAGCTATAATGAATATAAGAATCATAAATGTATATTCTAAATTTCCTATTATAAAATAGTATATGTTATTTTATATAGCATCATATTGAAAAAATATAAGTTATTAGTAATAGAGTTAAATCTGTTGCTTAAATCTTTCAAAATAATTTATAATCAATTTTCTATAATTNGGAGTAATGATGAATAGCAACAGGAAAAGCAAAGCTTTTGAATTGAATTCCAAATTGAAATTCCAAAATCACACGGTAGCCCGATATAAGTTTTAACCCGTTCCCACGTGAAAACAGATGATTATTTGGAAATCAGAATTTGAAGAAACTTGTAAGTGTAATTGACGAAGAGTGGATTTGGCTGTTAAGAATTGGCAAAAAAGGTTCCCAATTGTCCAGCTTTACATGCACAGATTATGTTGTCGATTTTACAAGATTTTTCCTTAAAGTGTAAAATGTCAGTAATTTTTGCGGGACAATGTGTGCATTTACATGCATTTAATATTTTATTTGTGATTAAACATAATAAAATTAGAACTGTATTAATAAATCTAATTTTCTTTATTTTTATCTTAAAAGTCACACCTCATCCTATATGCAAGATCGTCTTATATGTGAGTAAGTACGGTATATAACTTAATAATCTGATTTTGGGCTGCCAGTAAAAAAAATTAAATTAAATATACTTCTTACCACATTTATTTTCATCGCTATTATCACCACAGTTATCTGTATAATCACACACATTTTCTTTACTTATGCAGACTTTATTATCACAAAGAAAAAAGTTATTTTGTTCACAATATCTTGAAGGTGCTGTAAAGAAAACACACACAAATTTTTAAAAATTAAATTTCAAAAATTAACATAATTAATTAATTAATTAATTAAAAAAATACCAGGTTGTTCACAGTTAGTAAATGAGATATCATCAACTGCAGCATATTCTTTAGAATCATCACTTCTTCTAGCCACAAAACTGAGCTATAATGAATATAAGAATCATAAATGTATATTCTAAATTTCCTATTATAAAATAGTATATGTTATTTTATATAGCATCATATTGAAAAAATATAAGTTATTAGTAATAGAGTTAAATCTGTTGCTTAAATCTTTCAAAATAATTTATAATCAATTTTCTATAATTCTTAATCCTATCATCAATAACTTGATAAATTTGACAATGAATTTGAGACTTTTTTAAATAAAAAATATCATAATATTATAATATCTTGAATAAATAATCCTGAAAAATTAATAAAATTCTAATATAATAATATCTAATATCATATTTGTTAGGATCAAATTCAATGTTCAAGTTCCTTTAAGTTTAAATAGTAGACTGTATAGTACATTCTATTTGTGATGTTCTGTTTGAGATCACCTGATGATGGGCGTTGATTGAAAATGTCTGAAGACATTGGTATATATATATATATATTCACACCTTAATTTTCCATAAAATCTTTTAATAACATATACCAATGTCTTTAGACATTTTCAATCAATGCCCATCATCAGGTGATTATATATACCATGCTGGGGTAAAATAATAGCTGGTTAAATGCCATAATAGGTGATAATATAGGCTATGGGCATAGGAGTCATTCCCAGTCAGTGACATGAGTAACTGTGAGTGATTATATTGATAACTAAATATGTCTGGAAGAAAGAATTTCTTGGGTCCACTGGCAACGCAACACATCCACATAGTAAGCGAGAACTGCAGGTTCAAGTCCTGCTCTGGATTAATTCTTATCTTCCAGAATATTCTTAATTAATTAGTGAATATCATAATTCATTAAAACAAGAAATAACTACTGGCTACTGCATTAAACAGTTTAACACTGATAGACAGTAGTTATTTCTTGTTTTAACGGATAATATTTTGGCATGGTGATCTAATCATTTTTATATGTCATGGAAATTGCAAAAAAGTATTTTTTCAAAAATCATAATTATTAAATTTAATAAGCGATGGTACTGTACCTAAATCCAAATTACTTAATAGTTAATCATTAATAATAGCACTTAATTAGTCCAATTAGTTAGAAAACAAATGACGGACAATCTATTAAGTTTAACATATTTAGATTTCTACAGCTATGGTGAGAAACCTTTTAAAATCTACAACAACCCTGTCGCCTCCTTTGAGATATACTAGTGATGCGACAAAAGAGGTATTTGACATTGACTGGTATTGGCACCATGGGGATTTGACAGTCCGCATGTATGCACGCTCTGCAACTGTCTTCGATTCCATCCATTAGCCACATGTAGGGAGCTATTTGACTAATGCATTGTTTTAAGATTTAAAAAGTAAAGAATATTTTATGTTATTTTTATGTACGTTTCTTTAAAAAGCTATATTTAATTATAATTTTCTTTAAAAGTATATTCATACAATTGAAGAATATTTTGTATCAGGTATGAACCGGTACATCCACCACACATTTTAGTTCACTAAGTAAGTTTTTATTATTTTATTTTTAATTGTAGACCTTATATCATGGCTAGCGATTCGGAATGTAATTGTGATATTAAAAATGCAATTAGAGAAGTCTACGGTTTTTACTGGCTTATTGAATAAACGATACGAATGGACCCTAGACCATCACTGATGCGCAATTGACTGATTGCCCCTGGATGTCGGCTTCTTTGAGAAACAGCTTCCCTATCATCAAATGTCATGGCATGCCACTGATATCAATAACATATCAATATACGTTATTTATTAACATTCAGAAGAATAGTTACTGATAATATATTAGTAATTATTCTTCTGTATTTTTTATTTAATAACTAGCTTACCCATCGTGCATTGCTGCGATCTCAGAAGAAACGAAATTCAAGTAAACTCGTTATGATAAAATTTAATTTACATTTTATCATTTTTATTAAAACTTATTATTATTATTCATTTTCATTCGGAAAACATTTCAAAGGGTCGTTTCAATTCTATTTATTTATTGGAGTGTTTGTGGAAACATGATATTTTTTGTTTTTCCGTCTGGTGCGTACACGAATAAATCGGAAGGTTTTTCGACGCGTGAGCCGGCCACATACAGTTGTCCATGCGAGAAGCACGGATTCTCCAAATTTAGCCCACATACTCGCTGCGATTGTCAGAAGTGCGATATTCCCCATTTTTATATATATTTTTAAATCCTTTATAATTTTAATTATTTAATTGCTCCTTCCTCTCTTCCTTGGCATGTTGTGAAATTTCTGATAGTTGGATAATAAACCGTTTTATTGTAATTTGTCTTTTTAAATTATTTTGAGTCGATATTAAAATTTGGAAAAGGGGGGATACCTAGATCGGTAAAATACGCGAATTTCTTCCTACAACTTCGGTTGTTGTTCGGGGTACAGTTAAGGTTTTAACGAAGTTCGAGCGAATACATAATTAGCAAAAAAAAGTTGAAATAAAGTGATTAAACAAAAATTATTACAAATATCATAAATAACAGTTCACAAATGCATATATAGAGATATTTTTTGAAGGGGGAAATGGTCTTCACAATTTGAAATCGATCGAACACACAGTATAAACGCACGCCATCTATCGCAGGATAAATGTACTATGCCAGAAACCTTCGCGGGAGTGTATTAAAAAACTTCCCAAAGCTTCATGGCAATCGGATAAACGGTGTGGTAATGCATGAAGGACAGACAGACAGACATACATTCATTTTTATATATATAGATTAGAAATTTTAATATTAAAAATTAACAAGTTAGTTCATTTCTTTTCTTTGTTGTAATTCAAAAATATATATATTTATTTAGATCATCTACTGTTTAATTGTTTTGATATACAAATACTATTTTATGATGAACTTTTACGGAGTGCTATGAGACAATTATTAAGTATTATCTAGCATGCATTTAGAGAAGTCTACGGTTTTCACTGGCTTATTGAATAAACGATAAGAATGGACCCTAGACCATCACTGACACGCAATTGACTGATTGCCCCTGGATGTTAGCTTCTTACAGAAACACAGCTTCCCTATCATTAAATGTCACGGCATGCCACTGATATCAATAACATATATCCCTACTTAGGAGTTTTTATAACCTATAATGGTTAATAAACTAAATTATTTCACTTTGCACACCTTAATTCTAAGAATTTTGATCCTTGATTTATTATCAACAATTTGTTAATAGGATTAATAACTAAATGAAAAATAAAAAAATTACCGTAAATGGACGATACACTCGTCCAATAAAAGCAATTCCTTTATACCAGGTCAATCTTTTTGTTCTGGAATTTACCCACATTTTCATTTTTGTTCTATTGTTTAAGTTTAAATATACATCCATCTTTTCTATAATAAAAAAAATTTTAACACATTAAGTAATAAGTAATAAAAATGATTAAAATATAACCATACAATCACAAAAAAAGAGACAATACAGAAAATAATTAATCTGATGAATTATTATATTTAAAATAATACATATCTTATTTAAATTATATTTGAGTTTTTAAATTTTCAGATTCTGAGACATTAATATGTCTAGTTACCAGGTATTATTTTTCTAAAAATTTATATTAAATATTTAAAGATTTTCTCTTTGTATAGATCAGTGTTTCTCAATGGGGCAATGTGGGTGGTTTTCCATATTGGGGTGGAATTAGTAACAATTTATATTTTGCGGGCAAAAAACAATTTTATGGGTGATGTAGAAAACATTATATTAAGAATAATAATTAGATATTTTATTCATTATATCGTACAATAATTAAACAAATAACATTATACTAGTGGCTAGTCTGTTCAATGCAATACAAACTTGGCTCTCGGCATCGGAATTTTGAAGCTTGCAGCGGGGATTCACAGCAAATAATGCTTAATTTTAATTTTGTTAATTATATCAAAATCTAATACGTATTCTGAGTAAATAAATGTTTATTTGATAATTATATACTTTGTAAAAAAAACTAATAAACCCAACAAAGTTGTTTTTGAAGTGAAGGGGGCGACGATTCATTAGTAGTTGAGAAACACTGGCATAGATGCTAATTGCTCTAATATATAAAACTCAAAAATTTAACATAAAATTTGGCATGCATTTTTTCTCTTGAAATATACACGTTCAAATTACTTTTGTTTTGAATATGTATTTATTATATACCATTTCTTTTGTTTATTTTAAATTTATTTTGACATTTCAGATTACTATGTTCATTAGCAAATAAATTTTACAATACAGTAGAGTCTCAAAAACTCGGCACTCGATAACCCGGCAGTCCGGATAACTCAGCCACATCCTGGCAGGGCAAAAAATTCCTTAGTTAATTAATTTTCATTATAGACAGCTTTATGCCTCATAAAGTATTTTTCTGAGGTCTGTCTTATCAGGTAAATTATTGTACACAGTGTATTCATTAATATTCATTTTCATGTAGTAAAGGCTGTATGCCTTCATAAAAGATGTACTTTTCCTTTGTTTAAGGGTATTTGGGCAGTTTATTCTCTGTTGTATTCTCAAGTAAACAATACATACAAGTACAGTACAGTATTTTCTGAGGAAACACTCATACTTATTTTTTTTAACCCCATTCCCGATAACCCGGCATTTTCACAAACTCGGCCACCCTTCGGTCCACATTAGGCCGAGCTTTCGAGACTCTACTGTATAAACAAAACTCATAAATAATTTGAAATTCTTCAAATATAAAAGCAAATTTCTTAAGGAATTTTGCTAACTATAATGTATGTAAATTTAACAATTATTAATAAATTAATTGATCATTCATTATTTACTTTTTCCATAAAAGTTGTACCAAAATTCTAGTGAACAATAGGATGATGACTGTTGTATTTTAGGACCAAATAATTCTGTTTTTATATTATCACTTTGAATACTCTGATTGTAACGAGCCAACATATAATATCCTAAAAAAGAAACGAATAAAATATTAAATCATAGAATTAAATAAAAAGTGAAATTAATTCAGTAAAAAAATTTAATTTTAATATAATAATATGTCAATGTAATAATTAAATTATTAGTGATAAAACTAGAATAATCTGGTTTGAATTATCATTTCATATTACTTAAAAATTCAATAATTATTAGTACAGATTAAAAATACAGAATTTGAAATATTCATAATCATAAATTAAAATCCAGCAATGAGTTAGTTGCTTAACTTTCATGGCAATATTTAATGCCACTATCTGTTATGATATTTTATTTTAAAAAACTTTATATAAAGTCAAACATTATTTTCATACAGATGACGTATCCCAAGGATTATCTTGATTCGAAGCTATAGAGACTTACATAAAAGGTCGGCGTTCTGATCATTTTTTTAACTTTGTGGTAAATTTTCTAATAATCTATTTATGATGTCTTAAGAAGATTTTTTTATTTCTTCAAACTAATTGATTGTTACTTCTGAATTGGTCTGTGAAATAGGAAAAAAAACGACTAGAAAAATTATATATTTTTATNTTGGAAAAGGGGTAGGCATTACATGCCATTTCTTGATAAATTTAATAATTATGATTACATTAATACTTAATAATTAATTTAGAAGATTCTGGAAAAAAGAATCAGCCCAGAACAGAACTCAAACCTGCAACTCTCGCATGCCATGTAGATGCAGTTGCCAATTACATTGCCCAGACTTCCGTCTGATCTTCACTTCCACAACTGTTAATTTAGATACAACCATTCTGATTACTCATGGCAACTGACTGGGGACAACCAAGTTCCATGGAAAGAGTTATAGGCCAGGGATGCTGATGTATTCTCCAGTCAGTGTTATGAATAACCAGTGTGGTTGTATCCAAATTAACAGTTCTGGAAGTGAAGATTAGACAAAAGTCTGAATATCATAATTAGAAAAGTATCACATGGCATGCAGAGCTACAGATTCAAGTCCTGCTATGGGCTAATTCTTTTCTTCCAGAACAACCATTCAATATTAGTTATACTTAATTCACTAACACCTTATTTGCCAAGAAAAACATATTTATGTTAAGTAAAGACAGCTGTTAAAGCTGTGTTAATTAAAACTTTTGCTGTATATTAAAAGAGACTGCCGCAATTAATTTCGCACGTTAATCGAATCCTGCATTAAGCAAAACAACATTAAGCAAGGGATACCTGTGGTAGTATTATTATGTCCCAATGTAATTCTGCAATCATTGGCATTAATCTAAAATTGTGTTAATAGATATTTATATTTGTAAAAATAATCACAGCAATTGCATAAGTCAGTATTTTGGTTAAATAACTGAATTAATGAATAAATAATATAAATATGTCCTATGTCCACCAAAGTAGACATTTCAAATCTTTTTTCTACTTTTTTCACTGCAAAACTTTTTATCATCTCTGTTGTGTCTAATTTTGCAACTCTTGCGCTTCAATTGAAATTTAACATAGATAATTTAAACATAAAATTAACTGGCACATTAAATTTCATAAATAATTTTTAATTTACTAAAAAAATCTATCTGTTGTTGCCAGTGTCACTAGCCTAGGGCCTGATCTGAACCTTCTTACATCATGGTCCCTTAAGCATTACTTAACCAAACTTCACAGTTATGCCTTGATGATCATACAAATTTTGATTCTTCTAATCATATACAGTAGAGTCCCGTACAATGCACAAATAAAGCAAGCAACACCAGTGGAGTACCGTGGATGTCAGCCGCCCGGGGCGGAGGAAAATTTCGGTCCCCTTTATTTAGGTATTTCAATTTAAAAGACCAAAATTCAGTTTTGTCACAGAACAAGCAATGAAAAATTCGGTGGTAGTGCAGCAATTTGTTTAAAATAGTTCTATTGGATATTAGTGGTGCATATGAATGCGAATGAATTGTACAAGCAAAAAAAAGAAAAAAGAGAAATGAAAAGAAAAAAAAGGTCAACAGGTTTCGCAGGAACTCCTCAGATGAAAAAGTTACTATCTCACCTGGCGAGCCGATTCCTGGACTGTCCGGTCGATAGCACTATTGTAGGCGTGATGCAAGTATAGATTAGGATGTTTCAAAATTTTATAAGGTGATATTATTTATTGTGAAATTTTGCCGTCCCCTAAAAAGTGCCGCCCAAGGCGGACCGCCCCTGCCGCCCCCCCTACGGTACGCCACTGAGCAACACCCTCAAATTTTGTCGATCAGAGGTATACATTTTTTTCAACTTATAGGCCAAGGTTTAAACTTTCATAAATCATGTGATAATGCAGGTTTCAATAACGCAATTTCCTATAATAAGTAACAAATCCCTTGTGTTGTACGGGACTCTACTGTAATCTTTTCTTAAATTTATTCATATCTCCTGCATACAATATTAATTCTTTAAATAGAAATAGCAAGATATTTTAGAAGATTGCTATTTAAATATTTAAATTAAAAGGATAAAGAGAAATTTTTCTGAGGTTTGCTACAGAAAAATGTTTTAGGTAATAAAGATGGAGTCTAACCTAAAAGTATAAATGATGATTGAAGATAAAGATATAGATTCCCTAAAAATGCTCCAATTATTCTTTAATACAATTAAAAAATAACTTTTTATTAGCATCAAATTATTAACATAATAATTTTCTGAATTAATTAATTAATAATGACACAATATATTATACATACCGCTTCCGTCACTGTTTGTATGATCATGAACTGCACCAGAGTCACCTTCATTTTTTCGTCTTTTCCAACAGTATCCGGAGTTGGGGCATTGTGTATACCAACCACATTGTCCATTTTCAAAATCACATGCTCCACAGTCTTCTTCATCTTTACCAGTTGTACAATCTTTAATAAAATTGCAGACTTTTTCCATTAAAACTGTTTCTTTGTTACCGCAATCGAATAATTTTGGCCCGTCATCTAAATGAAATAACAAATAAAATAACATAAATACTTGATTCATCTATAAATGTTCAACATAAATGTATTAATTATGTAAATTACCTGAACAAGTGCCATCAGTGACTTCAAAATCATCAATAGCAGCAAATGAATATTGGTCTTGTCCAACAACTCCAACAACATAAATCTATTAAAATAAAATAAAATTATATATTTTTATTGAAATTATATTTTACATAGTATAAAAAGCTTTTATTGCTAAATATCGTTTTGTAAATAAAATTCATTTAAGAAAATTATTCAATTTTTAAATCTATTTTAAAAATTAGTACATTATAATTTAATTAATATGCCCTGCATGTTATAAATGTTTAAATGATTTTCTGTATAATTTGTTCTTTTTATAGGCCTTCCTATTAGATAAGAATTTCAATATAAAACGCTCCAATATTTTTTTTATGATTTGAAAGAAAAAGATCTGGAAAAAAAACATTCAATTTATGTTCTTTTTCTACACTTTTCCCCCTTAAAACACATGTTAATGAATAAACAATAGGCTTTCCAATTAGCGCAGACTGATCAACATATATTGATCTTTTTTTTTACTTATAGTATTAATCAATGTTTCATGCTCCAATATTTATGAAGACTTGATTGTGCTTTCAAATAAAGGACATAAGCAAAAACATTACACCAAGCTATATCTTGCTTTGTTATGTATCAATTAAACACAAATGCACGAGAGTACTGGCAATTGGAAGTGAGTTATTCAATGGTAAAGTTACCATGTATCCCCAACCCCTGTTCTCATGGGCCAAATCCTACCTTGGTTCCTATAAAAGATAGCAGCATAGTTTATTACAAAGTTGTAGAGCATTTCGAGATCAGTCTCCAAATGATTTTTTTTTCTGTTAAAATACTCAGCGGGAAAGTGTCTGGACATCATAAAAATGGATGGGAGAAACTATGTGAAGCTTCTCTGTACGATCTCACATACTCAAGGCAGACAACTGTGTAAAGAAAGCAGACTCTGGAGACACATGGTTTAGTTTGTTTTAAAATAAAAGCATTTCCCATTAACAATGCTATAGTTTTCAAACCAATAAACTTGTTACCTAACATCACATTTATTTCAAACTTCTTTTTAATTTCATTGCATTTCTTTCTTTGCATATGCAATATGAAATTAAAGAAAAGTTTGAAAAAAATTCAATAAAATAAGTACTACAGATTAGATAATATTTGAATTGTTGAATAAATTCAAATGTAAAATAATATAACATTATTATTAATCTAGATGCCAGTGTATCTCAGAGCATGCAGTGAATACAGTACTTTTTCTGTATCCCTAATCATAGAATTGTTAATTGAATAAAATGTTAATTACATAAATTTAAATAACTAACATTAAAGCATGCAGTATAAAATCAATTGTTTAATTACACAATAAGCATTTTCAGACATAAAATCACAATCAAAGTTAAATACTTATTCAATAATAATATATATAAACAATTAACTAAAAATATAAACAATTTTGAAGACATGTTTATATTCATTACTACAGAATTAATAGTTAATTTTTGTGTCTTAATAGCGAAGTTGAGGCCGAAGTTTTAAACGCAAAATCATGTATGTTGGACGTTCAGCGCCGCCCTAGAAGTTTGACAATGGTGTTTGGAATGTCGAATATGATTCCATTGACTATCCAAACACCATTGTCAGACTTCTAGGCTTACAGGAAAGCGGCGCTGAACGTCCGACACGTTTTCGTGTTTAAAACTTTGGCCTCAACCTTGCTAATATCATGTCTGAAGAAGCTTCTCAAGTAAAATCTTTTATTTAAAAAAAGTGTGAGGGCCAGGATTTAAGAAGGCCGAGATTCGAATAGTTATATTCATTTTGTTCATTCAATTTACCGTTTTGTTTCAAAACCAAACCGATTTTTTTAAGTTAGGGTTAACACAAAAAGAGAAAAACAACCGACAAATTTTCTCATAAAAATTGCTCATAAAATTCTGTTCCCACGGGGATACTTCCTTGCAGGGGATGAGTTAACTGTTGTGTCATAATTTTGTCATTTCGCCCACCATTGGTCAACGAAAATCATCACCTATGACGTACATGGGGAAATCTCGAAAAGAGAGCCCCCATATAAAAGACAAGTGTGATGATGACACAACTGGGGGAAAAAGTTATTTTCTATACTGTGTGTGTGTGTATTACCTGCCTCTCGTCGCCACCGTCTTCAATAGACTTTACAATCCGGACTTTGATTATGACTTGAACTTGGACTTTGAACTTTGGACTACATTACAAACCCAGGAGAACAAGAACCTACATCCATGTTATAACTAGAGGTATTTATTTTACTCACAATGATATGTAAGCTCTCTCCCGTATATTCCAAGCTCGCGGTTAGGGTCGCGACTAATTTATATTTTGCCCGCTACTTTATGAACTATACGGACTGAAACCCCCAAGAGGGATTTGTACCCTCGACTCTTCCAATAATTAACTATGTAAAAATGTATACTAATAAACAGGTATTTTGTTAATGAACTTGGATTGGTGTGCGTTTCTTCCGACATTATCCACTCCATACTGAACCCGAAGTCCTCAATGAGATCGCTCGTGATAATTCCCCATCAAATTAACCGCGTATCTATCCACGACGGAAATGATAGATTGGTGTCAGATACTGATGTGAAATAAAGATCTAGCAATCCTTAACGTTAAAACCCTTCCGCTCAAAAGAACCCATCCTTTAGACAAGCAAGACCAGACCTCAAGGTCTTGAGTCGAGTAAGAGGTAGGAGAGTCAAGAACTCGTAAACATCCTACCCCCGATTAGTCTCACAAAAGCATTTATTGTGAATGTCAAATTTAAAATCAGTTAATTGTGTAAAATAAATCAATTTAACAGAAAATAATATTTGTAATTGGAATCATATTCAAAATTATTATAAAAAATGCTAAATTCAAGAATCAAATACAAATTTTATTCAAAATCATTTTTGTTCTCTTAAAAACGAAAACGTTTCCGAATAAAATTTATTTTTGATTTCTGAATTTAGCATTTTTCTAGTAATTTTAAATCAATTTAATTGATTAAAATAAACGTAGCAATAAATACAATAAATAGTGAACAGTTATGTAATTATTTTAACCTTAATATTTACAATAAATTTATTTTATTTTTTCATTCATAAATATAATAATTTAAAAAAAATACAAACCCAAAATTCTTTCTTAACTGAATCATCATCTGATTCAGGTTCAATTAGTACTTTGGCAAACTTCCATGTTTCATTGGTAGATTGTTTAAACATTTCAACTTGACTTGCATCTGAATAATTATTACTTCTAAACACTCTAATTTCAGCTCCATTTGGAAATCCGTCTTTGATAAAATACCAAAACTTAAAACAAACTGAAGTGGTTGTAAACAGACGTTCCGACATAAGTATAGCTCTCTCTCTCTCCTGATGTGGAAATCGAGGATCGAGTATAAGATAATGTCCTATAAAATATTAATAGTTACAAAAATATTCATATTAAAAATAATTGACGAATGTATATGTTTTTATTTTCAGCTTAGTAAATATTACATTAAATTTATATCTGATCAAAAGTCTGGACATCAAAAAAGTGGATGGGAATATATGCTTATTTTCTTCTTTGTTTAAGTAAAATTAAATGTCCAGAAAACTTCAAAATCTGGCAAGATAATTTTATATACTAAATGTCTTTACAGGCATCTTCATGTTAATTGTCTAATAATCTACAGAAAAGTTTAAATCTATATTTAATCCATAATGATACATGTTAACCAGGGCCATGCTTATATATGAAAGAGAGAGGCAATTGCCTAAGAAGTCAAATTGGAAGGGATACTAAAAGGCATCATAATGCTTAGAAATATAAGTACTTGTACATTGATGCTGTTCTTAGGCTTTGCTCAGGCACCAAAATTATTCAAAATGTTCCTAATGTTAACCTTTTTATACATTAATTATATCTATATTTATAAATGTATTTCCACACTGTAGATGACAATTTCTTGTCATTAGCATAAATATATTCACTTTTTATAACTTTTTAATAAAAATTTGGTTTGAAAAAGGCTGAAAACATTTATTAAATAAACTTCTCTTGTTAGACTTAGAAGTTGTTGATATCAATACTTTTGACTTTATTTAATAAACATATAATACGAAACTTATGATAAAATTATTTATATGAGAAGAATAATTAATATTTTATTGTGAATTTTATAAATATTAAAAAATGAGGTATATATTTTGATTTTCAAGTATATTTCTATATATGATGTTATGACCCTAAAGACACACATGAGTTGGCAGTCTGGCTCATGTAACTACACCCCTCAACCATTTCACTGTTGGTCTAATGTGTGGTGAAGGTCTCTAAAGTTTGATATCAATTAAGTTTCAACCACTGAATCACCTCAGAAGTTGCCTTGTTAGTAGCTTTCAAGCCCCCTATTAGAGAATATATTTTTCATTTGTGAAAAAAAAAAAAAAACAGTTTTGTGCAGTCTTATCTCTTTTTCTCTAACTTTATAAAACATTTATCTCNTATATTAAATTTAGTAATTAAATAATTTAGAATATTCTGGAAGAAAAGATGATCTGGACCAAAATTTGCAAACCCATAATTTCTGCTTACTGTAATTTATTTTGTTCTAATTATTAAATTTAACACAAGACGTAACCAATTCTTATCTTTAGTTTCAAATTATATAGTATGTGTATATTAAGTAGACAAAATGCAGCATGATAACAAATTATTTGATTAGTAATGAGATTCATCTTGGTTTGTTATGAGTTTATGTATTGATACATCGATAATAGCAAAAATTGTTTAAAAATGAGCTAAAATAGAACAAAATATTGTAGAATAAATTTTTAAAACTCATTTTCAAAATCACGTGTGTAAACAGTAGTCCCATACAACACGCAAATAAAGCAAGCAACACCACAACATCCTCAAATTTTGTCGATCAGAGGTATACATTTTTTTCAACTTATAGGCCAAGGTTTAAACTTTCATAAATCATGTGATAATGCAGGTTTCAATAACGCAATTTCCTATAATAAGTAACAAATCCCTTGTGTTGTACGGGACTCTACTGTAATCTTTTCTTAAATTTATTCATATCTCCTGCATACAATATTAATTCTTTAAATAGAAATAGCAAGATATTTTAGAAGATTGCTATTTAAATATTTAAATTAAAAGGATAAAGAGAAATTTTTCTGAGGTTTGCTACAGAAAAATGTTTTAGGTAATAAAGATGGAGTCTAACCTAAAAGTATAAATGATGATTGAAGATAAAGATATAGATTCCCTAAAAATGCTCCAATTATTCTTTAATACAATTAAAAAATAACTTTTTATTAGCATCAAATTATTAACATAATAATTTTCTGAATTAATTAATTAATAATGACACAATATATTATACATACCGCTTCCGTCACTGTTTGTATGATCATGAACTGCACCAGAGTCACCTTCATTTTTTCGTCTTTTCCAACAGTATCCGGAGTTGGGGCATTGTGTATACCAACCACATTGTCCATTTTCAAAATCACATGCTCCACAGTCTTCTTCATCTTTACCAGTTGTACAATCTTTAATAAAATTGCAGACTTTTTCCATTAAAACTGTTTCTTTGTTACCGCAATCGAATAATTTTGGCCCGTCATCTAAATGAAATAACAAATAAAATAACATAAATACTTGATTCATCTATAAATGTTCAACATAAATGTATTAATTATGTAAATTACCTGAACAAGTGCCATCAGTGACTTCAAAATCATCAATAGCAGCAAATGAATATTGGTCTTGTCCAACAACTCCAACAACNTGAATCATCATCTGATTCAGGTTCAATTAGTACTTTGGCAAACTTCCATGTTTCATTGGTAGATTGTTTAAACATTTCAACTTGACTTGCATCTGAATAATTATTACTTCTAAACACTCTAATTTCAGCTCCATTTGGAAATCCGTCTTTGATAAAATACCAAAACTTAAAACAAACTGAAGTGGTTGTAAACAGACGTTCCGACATAAGTATAGCTCTCTCTCTCTCCTGATGTGGAAATCGAGGATCGAGTATGAGATAATGTCCTATAAAATATTAATAGTTACAAAAATATTCATATTAAAAATAATTGACGAATGTATATGTTTTTATTTTCAGCTTAGTAAATATTACATTAAATTTATATCTGATCAAAAGTCTGGACATCAAAAAAGTGGATGGGAATATATGCTTATTTTCTTCTTTGTTTAAGTAAAATTAAATGTCCAGAAAACTTCAAAATCTGGCAAGATAATTTTATATACTAAATGTCTTTACAGGCATCTTCATGTTAATTGTCTAATAATCTACAGAAAAGTTTAAATCTATATTTAATCCATAATGATACATGTTAACCAGGGCCATGCTTATATATGAAAGAGAGAGGCAATTGCCTAAGAAGTCAAATTGGAAGGGATACTAAAAGGCATCATAATGCTTAGAAATATAAGTACTTGTACATTGATGCCTGCATGTTATAAATGTTTAAATGATTTTCTGTATAATTTGTTCTTTTTATAGGCCTTCCTATTAGATAAGAATTTCAATATAAAACGCTCCAATATTTTTTTTATGATTTGAAAGAAAAAGATCTGGAAAAAAAACATTCAATTTATGTTCTTTTTCTACACTTTTCCCCCTTAAAACACATGTTAATGAATAAACAATAGGCTTTCCAATTAGCGCAGACTGATCAACATATATTGATCTTTTTTTTTACTTATAGTATTAATCAATGTTTCATGCTCCAATATTTATGAAGACTTGATTGTGCTTTCAAATAAAGGACATAAGCAAAAACATTACACCAAGCTATATCTTGCTTTGTTATGTATCAATTAAACACAAATGCACGAGAGTACTGGCAATTGGAAGTGAGTTATTCAATGGTAAAGTTACCATGTATCCCCAACCCCTGTTCTCATGGGCCAAATCCTACCTTGGTTCCTATAAAAGATAGCAGCATAGTTTATTACAAAGTTGTAGAGCATTTCGAGATCAGTCTCCAAATGATTTTTTTTTCTGTTAAAATACTCAGCGGGAAAGTGTCTGGACATCATAAAAATGGATGGGAGAAACTATGTGAAGCTTCTCTGTACGATCTCACATACTCAAGGCAGACAACTGTGTAAAGAAAGCAGACTCTGGAGACACATGGTTTAGTTTGTTTTAAAATAAAAGCATTTCCCATTAACAATGCTATAGTTTTCAAACCAATAAACTTGTTACCTAACATCACATTTATTTCAAACTTCTTTTTAATTTCATTGCATTTCTTTCTTTGCATATGCAATATGAAATTAAAGAAAAGTTTGAAAAAAATTCAATAAAATAAGTACTACAGATTAGATAATATTTGAATTGTTGAATAAATTCAAATGTAAAATAATATAACATTATTATTAATCTAGATGCCAGTGTATCTCAGAGCATGCAGTGAATACAGTACTTTTTCTGTATCCCTAATCATAGAATTGTTAATTGAATAAAATGTTAATTACATAAATTTAAATAACTAACATTAAAGCATGCAGTATAAAATCAATTGTTTAATTACACAATAAGCATTTTCAGACATAAAATCACAATCAAAGTTAAATACTTATTCAATAATAATATATATAAACAATTAACTAAAAATATAAACAATTTTGAAGACATGTTTATATTCATTACTACAGAATTAATAGTTAATTTTTGTGTCTTAATAGCGAAGTTGAGGCCGAAGTTTTAAACGCAAAATCATGTATGTTGGACGTTCAGCGCCGCCCTAGAAGTTTGACAATGGTGTTTGGAATGTCGAATATGATTCCATTGACTATCCAAACACCATTGTCAGACTTCTAGGCTTACAGGAAAGCGGCGCTGAACGTCCGACACGTTTTCGTGTTTAAAACTTTGGCCTCAACCTTGCTAATATCATGTCTGAAGAAGCTTCTCAAGTAAAATCTTTTATTTAAAAAAAGTGTGAGGGCCAGGATTTAAGAAGGCCGAGATTCGAATAGTTATATTCATTTTGTTCATTCAATTTACCGTTTTGTTTCAAAACCAAACCGATTTTTTTAAGTTAGGGTTAACACAAAAAGAGAAAAACAACCGACAAATTTTCTCATAAAAATTGCTCATAAAATTCTGTTCCCACGGGGATACTTCCTTGCAGGGGATGAGTTAACTGTTGTGTCATAATTTTGTCATTTCGCCCACCATTGGTCAACGAAAATCATCACCTATGACGTACATGGGGAAATCTCGAAAAGAGAGCCCCCATATAAAAGACAAGTGTGATGATGACACAACTGGGGGAAAAAGTTATTTTCTATACTGTGTGTGTGTGTATTACCTGCCTCTCGTCGCCACCGTCTTCAATAGACTTTACAATCCGGACTTTGATTATGACTTGAACTTGGACTTTGAACTTTGGACTACATTACAAACCCAGGAGAACAAGAACCTACATCCATGTTATAACTAGAGGTATTTATTTTACTCACAATGATATGTAAGCTCTCTCCCGTATATTCCAAGCTCGCGGTTAGGGTCGCGACTAATTTATATTTTGCCCGCTACTTTATGAACTATACGGACTGAAACCCCCAAGAGGGATTTGTACCCTCGACTCTTCCAATAATTAACTATGTAAAAATGTATACTAATAAACAGGTATTTTGTTAATGAACTTGGATTGGTGTGCGTTTCTTCCGACATTATCCACTCCATACTGAACCCGAAGTCCTCAATGAGATCGCTCGTGATAATTCCCCATCAAATTAACCGCGTATCTATCCACGACGGAAATGATAGATTGGTGTCAGATACTGATGTGAAATAAAGATCTAGCAATCCTTAACGTTAAAACCCTTCCGCTCAAAAGAACCCATCCTTTAGACAAGCAAGACCAGACCTCAAGGTCTTGAGTCGAGTAAGAGGTAGGAGAGTCAAGAACTCGTAAACATCCTACCCCCGATTAGTCTCACAAAAGCATTTATTGTGAATGTCAAATTTAAAATCAGTTAATTGTGTAAAATAAATCAATTTAACAGAAAATAATATTTGTAATTGGAATCATATTCAAAATTATTATAAAAAATGCTAAATTCAAGAATCAAATACAAATTTTATTCAAAATCATTTTTGTTCTCTTAAAAACGAAAACGTTTCCGAATAAAATTTATTTTTGATTTCTGAATTTAGCATTTTTCTAGTAATTTTAAATCAATTTAATTGATTAAAATAAACGTAGCAATAAATACAATAAATAGTGAACAGTTATGTAATTATTTTAACCTTAATATTTACAATAAATTTATTTTATTTTTTCATTCATAAATATAATAATTTAAAAAAAATACAAACCCAAAATTCTTTCTTAACTGAATCATCATCTGATTCAGGTTCAATTAGTACTTTGGCAAACTTCCATGTTTCATTGGTAGATTGTTTAAACATTTCAACTTGACTTGCATCTGAATAATTATTACTTCTAAACACTCTAATTTCAGCTCCATTTGGAAATCCGTCTTTGATAAAATACCAAAACTTAAAACAAACTGAAGTGGTTGTAAACAGACGTTCCGACATAAGTATAGCTCTCTCTCTCTCCTGATGTGGAAATCGAGGATCGAGTATAAGATAATGTCCTATAAAATATTAATAGTTACAAAAATATTCATATTAAAAATAATTGACGAATGTATATGTTTTTATTTTCAGCTTAGTAAATATTACATTAAATTTATATCTGATCAAAAGTCTGGACATCAAAAAAGTGGATGGGAATATATGCTTATTTTCTTCTTTGTTTAAGTAAAATTAAATGTCCNCCGAGAGTGCCGTTGCCAAAAATGACAATTAAAATATTTTGTTAAAATTATATATATTTACTGGTAATCTTGGAAAGAATCTTGACTGGCATCTATAGCTACTGAAATTGGACCAATGATTGCTACAGCTTGTTTCAAGGCTTCTTCGTCATATTTATGAACATCCACGAAATTGGTACAAGTAGCACCCACAGACGAACGTTTAAATCTGCATTCCTTCTCCTGAAGGAAATTAAAAGAAATTACACACAATTCTCTTTTTAGGAACTGCATATGTTCCTGAAATGTTCGTGTAAAAGTATTGAAACGTGCAAGAATTATTTTTGCACCAATTATGTACGCTGATGCAATTATTTCGCGGCCAGATGGCCGAGCGGTCAAGGTGGCAGCCTACCGCTCTGGGGGACCCGGGCTCGAATCCAAACGGGTCGAAAAATCCCCAGGAATTTTTCGGGGGGTGGTCCGTTCGGATATGTCAGGCCCCGTCCCTCGCCACCGGCAGCCCCATTATGGGCCTGACCGAACCCATAATGGGCTTGCAAAAAGAGGCCATCTTAGTGCTCACAGGGCGGAAAGAGTTAATTTTTTTAAAAAATGCAATTATTTCATGATACACTTTACGAGTTAACCGAAATATATTTTATGCAATACCTTACTACATTGTGTAAGAAACATTAAAACACCAATTAAGCTGTGTTTTTCGATTATAATCTCCGGAATTTTTATTCTAATTTTACAATATGTTTATTAATTTCTGATATATTCTAATATTTGCCATGATAAATGTTAATCACGTAATCCGTGTCATAATTGATAAATCATTTAGGTCTACTCTAATAACAAAATAAAGCCCATTCTCATAAATTATGATATCTTTTAGTAAAGTTATCCGATAATATTATAATCCTTTCGAAAGCTTTTAAAATCTCTCGAATAATTTGACAATTTCGTGTGTCATTTCACAAGTATTTTTTACATTTTGAAATCTTGAACTATTTGTTGTAAATTTTGCAATATTTCTACAATCCTTCGCTCACATAAACAACAAGAGTTGCAAAATAAAATAAAGATTAAAAATGACAATTTATTTAAACGTGTCAAACCGTGTAAAAACAAAAGTACTGTATCTGTAATAATATGAAAAAATAAGGTTAGTATAGCATAATTATGAAAAGATTCTCACCGTAGATTCGTACGGATAAGAATCTTCCGTGTCGATGCCTTTATTTGCCATTACATAGATAAATGCCTGATCCATCAGTCCTCCATAGCAACCTTCATTACCTTTATAATAAACAATAATTAAAGATTATTCTCTTTTGTATTTTAATATAAAATATCGTACTTGATGCTTTTGTTTGAAAAATGCAAGATTAGAGTACTGTATAGCAAATCCCGAGGCTTAATACACTTTGCCTTCAGTATTTTATTGTGAATTTTATAAATATTAAAAAATGAGGTATATATTTTGATTTTCAAGTATATTTCTATATATGATGTTATGACCCTAAAGACACACATGAGTTGGCAGTCTGGCTCATGTAACTACACCCCTCAACCATTTCACTGTTGGTCTAATGTGTGGTGAAGGTCTCTAAAGTTTGATATCAATTAAGTTTCAACCACT
The DNA here is from genome assembly GCF_000671375.1 of Centruroides sculpturatus. Classification (NCBI taxonomy): domain Eukaryota; kingdom Metazoa; phylum Arthropoda; class Arachnida; order Scorpiones; family Buthidae; genus Centruroides; species Centruroides sculpturatus. The sequence continues at coordinate 114,626 of NW_019384390.1, read as the reverse complement.
GAATCACCTCAGAAGTTGCCTTGTTAGTAGCTTTCAAGCCCCCTATTAGAGAATATATTTTTCATTTGTGAAAAAAAAAAAAAAACAGTTTTGTGCAGTCTTATCTCTTTTTCTCTAACTTTATAAAACATTTATCTCATGATATTTTTGTGATTATCTTGCATGACCTCTATCCTTACAGCTTACTGAATCAACTTTGAACTTCAATTTACAAATCAAACAATATTAAAAAAATAGCTAATAGTGAATCACAACTTGGCAACACTAAAAAGATATAAAAAATTATATTTTCATACCATTGTTTAATGTTATTAAAGTTTATGTTCTCTTTATGTATGTATATAATTCGTCTCTGTAATCCAAAAAATTTGGTAGACGGACTCACAGCAAAATGTTTTGCTGTGAGTCCGTCTACCGAATTTTTTGGATTACAGAGATGAATTATATACATAGTAACATACAGCAGTCCAGTTATATAATTCTCTTTAGCTTCTTTTAATGTGTTACTAATATACTTTCTTGTTTCTTCTTTAAATATTTTCTAGTTTTCTTTTGCACATTTATGAATATATATTGTTACTTATTTTCTTCTATTGGATTAAACTAGTATTTAGCCCTAATTTGACTATGTTCCAGTATCACATCATATCATTTCCAATTAAACCATTTATTGCACTTATTACTCATTTGTTTGCTGCATGGAGGACCTCATCATAGATAAACAAATTAATAAAGATTATTTTATATTATTATTGAAGGAAGAGTTGATATGATCATTTGGGTAGTGTCCTGATCCGCATATACAGGTAGCCGTTCTGTGTATTATACCTCCAATTTTTAATGTCATTATTAAGTTTGGATCTGTAAATGAGATATGATAGTCTATGAAACATTTAAAGATTATTAAAGAGATTATATGATGTTTTTATGGTACATTTTAATTCAAAGAAAACATTTCTATATTTTATTTTAAAACAATTTGAAATTTTTAATTAAACCTTCTTTGCCAATAGTATGATCGGAATTAGGTCCAAATGCAGTTTCTGCTACATGTCGAAGCCAGTCCAAATTATCATCCAACATGCTCACATACTGGACTCCTATTAAAATAATTTAAATTTAGTTTATGTTACATTAGATAAAATAAAAGACTTCAAACCATTTGAGCAAAAACATTCTATTATTTTCATAGATAAATTTTAAATGAAATATTTATTTCAAACCTCTTCTTAACTATTAATATAAAAAAATAAATTTACTCACCTGTCACATTATGATTTCTTTTTATATTGCTTGATAATTTTGAATTTATATCACTAACAATATTTTGCCATAAACATAAATCATCCTCAAAATCACAGTCACCTATAATTTAAGAAACAAATTTAAAAAAATAATAAGTTGTTTCTTTGAAAATATAAACAATTTTTCTTAATTTTAATTAATGTATACAATTCTACCATTTAAAAATAAAATCTGAAATCTGTTTTTAATGGAGAAAATTTTTTCATTAAATTAAAAAACTTGAACATTTCATTTTTTAAGATTTTTTTTCTTCATTAGTTAAGTGTCATTTGAAACATAAGATGTTTATTTCATTATAAAAATATATCTAATATGTTCTTATTCATTTTGCGTAAGAATATAAGCTTATGTAATGAAGTGAATATTTAATGTTCTAATATAATAAAAGTAGTTTTTACTTTCTTAGCTTTTCATTAATTCTAAAGTAAAGATATTTTAAATAATTTAAGCGTTAAAACTGTAAAAAATACTTAAAATTCATTCTTTGAAATCATTTTATTATTATTGGAGATAACATTAAAGTTTAAAATTAAAATATTATTCACTTACATAAAAGTTTTATTTTTGACCATGTTTTAAATTTATATATCAGAAATAACAATCAAATTATTTAATTTCGAGCATATTTTGAAGTATTGAACAGATTAATATTTTAGTTTTAAAACAAATATTTATAGACTCTATATTTATAACTATTTTTCAAAGAACTGCATAAAACTTAATACAATTTTTGAAAATATAAAAATAAATTATTATTTAAAAAATTATTTTATCTTACTTTTCTACCTCATTTTTGTACTGTGTGGCTCGTGACTAAACAAATAATGAAAAAAAGTTTACGACAAATTTTTTAAAATTGTTCTTTGTTGCCTGCCCACCCCAATTTCAGAGAACAAGTTTATTGGATACAGGTCAAACAGTACATTAAAATATACAATAAATACCAAAATATTTATTGAAAAAAATTTTTCAATCATATTCCAAAATTTCAATCTAATTGTCGTGGAGGTCTACCATAATGTTTTCTTTGTCTCCTCTATCAATCCCTTTATCCCGTGTTCTATCCAATTTTTGTAAACTTGTCCAGACCAGATCTTTTCTTATATGAAGCTGAGGTGGACTCCTGCTGGGAAAGACTGCTCTGGAGAGTACAATGAAGGCAGCCTGGAAAGACTGATGAAGAAAGGAACTTCACTTTTCACTGGGACACAAACTGGAGCAGAAGTGGAAAGGGTGTCAGGAAGAAAGCATTGAGACGCTTTTGAAGATGACTCAGACATTTTGTTGAAGGGATAGTAAACAGAGATTTATCTTTCGACTGAGTCCAGATGAAAAGATCCCGTGAGGAACATTCTAGAAAATGACAGACACTGGAGCTGAGTGTAATCTGTCCCCTGCTGGCAAGAAGTTTTTTGTTTTGCCTCCTTAATTTTGTAATTATAAAATTCATTGTGTCATATTTATTATTACTTGTATCATTGTTAATTACTAGAATTAAGTCCACAGTAGCTTTATTGTAATTAGTTTTAAGTGTGCATGCTGGTGTTAGCACAGTCAAGAAGCCAAGTATTGTCTCACTGAAAGCTTGGGACTCGTAAGAAACTTTGTATGCTTTGGAATATTAAATTACTGGTTTTTTGTTAAGGTTAATCTTTTGTGTCACATTTTGTCTTCACATCCCCAACAAAACACCCATAAACTTTGTAATCTCACATGGTAAATTATTGTAATTTCAACTTGTTAATTTTACATTCTATTTTTTGAATTATATCTAACTTCTGGTTGGAAATTTGATGCTGGACTATATTAGTCTGAAAATATAGTGGGTGATCGGTTAATGAACAGATCAGATAACGAACACTTTCACGAAAGATTTTTATGATCGGACAACGAACACTTCACTGAACAAACACGAGAAGAAGTGATGTAAAATAACGAATACCAATTGGTCTTCCTTTGTCTTCAGGCAACAATTTAAAACTTTTCGGAGCGCGGGAGACGTTGACATTGACATTCAACCCAGTATATACTGATCGGATAGTATTCCCCCGAACTTTGAAACTCCTCCCTTGTAATTCCAGCCTTTTATATTTCTGATAGAAACAATTCTTTTACGTTTTCTTCTGAAAAAGCAGATTTATGCTGATATCTGCTATTAAAGATCTTTTGAAGAAGTGGGAGGATGTCAGAACAATGGTCTTAAAATGGCATCCAAACCAGGTTGAGGTTAATAGGCTTAGGGATCTCTACAATTACAATGCAATTAATTACTTCTGAAAAATCATGAAGACAGATCAGATAACAAACACTTTCACGAAAGATTTTTATGATCGGACAACGAACACTTCACTGAACAAACACGAGAAGAAGTGATGTAAAATAACGAATACCAATTGGTCTTCCTTTGTCTTCAGGCAACAATTTAAAACTTTTCGGAGCGCGGGAGACGTTGACATTGACGTTCAACCCAGTATATACTGATCGGATAGTATTCCCCCGAACTTTGAAACTCCTCCCTTGTAATTCCAGCCTTTTATATTTCTGATAGAAACAATTCTTTTACGTTTTCTTCTGAAAAAGCAGATTTATGCTGATATCTGCTATTAAAGATCTTTTGAAGAAGTGGGAGGATGTCAGAACAATGGTCTTAAAATGGCATCCAAACCAGGTTGAGGTTAATAGGCTTAGGGATCTCTACAATTACAATGCAATTAATTACTTCTGAAAAATCATGAAGACAGATCAGATAACAAACACTTTCACGAAAGATTTTTATGATCGGACAACGAACACTTCACTGAACAAACACGAGAAGAAGTGATGTAAAATAACGAATACCAATTGGTCTTCCTTTGTCTTCAGGCAACAATTTAAAACTTTTCGGAGCGCGGGAGACGTTGACATTGACGTTCAACCCAGTATATACTGATCGGATAGTATTCCCCCGAACTTTGAAACTCCTCCCTTGTAATTCCAGCCTTTTATATTTCTGATAGAAACAATTCTTTTACGTTTTCTTCTGAAAAAGCAGATTTATGCTGATATCTGCTATTAAAGATCTTTTGAAGAAGTGGGAGGATGTCAGAACAATGGTCTTAAAATGGCATCCAAACCAGGTTGAGGTTAATAGGCTTAGGGATCTCTACAATTACAATGCAATTAATTACTTCTGAAAAATCATGAAGACAGATCAGATAACAAACACTTTCACGAAAGATTTTTATGATCGGACAACGAACACTTCACTGAACAAACACGAGAAGAAGTGATGTAAAATAACGAATACCAATTGGTCTTCCTTTGTCTTCAGGCAACAATTTAAAACTTTTCGGAGCGCGGGAGACGTTGACATTGACGTTCAACCCAGTATATACTGATCGGATAGTATTCCCCCGAACTTTGAAACTCCTCCCTTGTAATTCCAGCCTTTTATATTTCTGATAGAAACAATTCTTTTACGTTTTCTTCTGAAAAAGCAGATTTATGCTGATATCTGCTATTAAAGATCTTTTGAAGAAGTGGGAGGATGTCAGAACAATGGTCTTAAAATGGCATCCAAACCAGGTTGAGGTTAATAGGCTTAGGGATCTCTACAATTACAATGCAATTAATTACTTCTGAAAAATCATGAAGACAGATCAGATAACAAACACTTTCACGAAAGATTTTTATGATCGGACAACGAACACTTCACTGAACAAACACGAGAAGAAGTGATGTAAAATAACGAATACCAATTGGTCTTCCTTTGTCTTCAGGCAACAATTTAAAACTTTTCGGAGCGCGGGAGACGTTGACATTGACGTTCAACCCAGTATATACTGATCGGATAGTATTCCCCCGAACTTTGAAACTCCTCCCTTGTAATTCCAGCCTTTTATATTTCTGATAGAAACAATTCTTTTACGTTTTCTTCTGAAAAAGCAGATTTATGCTGATATCTGCTATTAAAGATCTTTTGAAGAAGTGGGAGGATGTCAGAACAATGGTCTTAAAATGGCATCCAAACCAGGTTGAGGTTAATAGGCTTAGGGATCTCTACAATTACAATGCAATTAATTACTTCTGAAAAATCATGANTTTGAAAATCGCGTAACTCCGAGTTTGCATAAGTCGGGGTAGCGTAAGTCGAGGTATTAGTGTATATATATATATAGAATTTAAATATTTTATAACACTAATAACATAAAAAATAAAATTTACTTAAGTACTTTCAGATTGACAATAAGAATCTTTAGGGGATGCTTATTGTCAATCTGAAAGCTTAACAACAAGAGGATGGACAATCATAATTTAAAATTAATTAAACAAAAAAAACACTGTAGATCCAATAACATTTCACATCAGGATGAATGGAAATAAACAAAATAGAGTAACATCTTGGCAACTGAATTACATTAAATAAAATGTTAAAAATTGTAAATGATAAAAAATCCAAAATCCAATAAGAGTGTTTTTTGATGTAGTTGTTGGATGATGATAAATTAAAAAGGCATTTTATCTGACACTACATCTAAGCTCAAAGTATTCACTTCCTATAAATGTTAATTCACTGGCACTGAATTTATATAATATAATGTTTATTATAAAATTTTAAACTTTATCATTTATGATCTGAAATAAAATGTTTAAAATCTTCTGTCAAAACAATCAACATATTTAAAAAAAGGACATGGCTATTTATACATACAGTATGTATACTCAATTGGCTATTTATACATACTGACTGTATGTTCCTATATTCTGGCCGGATACTGACTGTATGCGCTGTTATTACAATTAATATTTTGATAATAACTACGAAATTATAAACAATTATAGTTTTTATTTATTAAAGTTCAGTTACAATGTTGTACAATAAAGTAATTGATAAACTAAGAAGTGTCATTAAATCAGTGAAATATAGGTAATGAAATTTAAAGTAGATTGGTAGGTATACCAATAAAGTAAAATAAATATATTATTTTTTATTCTGTATTTTAATTTTTTTTGTAAAAAGTGGTCTGCTTAGTCTTTTTCTTTGGATTTAATTTTAGTTTTTATTTTTAAGTTTTTCTTTGATTGATTTAAACAGGGCTCGTTATTAGACCAAATTTGTTCTTCAGGTTCTTCTGGTTCAATTGTACTGAGTCCACTATTCTTGTGTTCAAAAAGAGAAATTCCATTTCTTGCATTGCTTTCTATTACTTTTAATTCCTCTACATATTTATTGAAGGTTTGCGTTCCATAATTAGACAAAATATCTGCAATATTTTTAGTTATCGCCAGTGCCGTATTAAATTTTTCCCTGTCTGATAATATTTTGTTGAGTCAATCAAAATCATCAGTAAAAGTTTCATCTTCAATATGATCATCGATGTCTACATTTAGTGCATTTTCAATTGAAATAATATATCTTACACGAAAGCAAGTTTTTGAAAATATGTCCAAATTATTATATTTTCTTATCATAAGAATATGACAACATGGTGCACTAAAAGAATTCCAAAATGAACAAGAACATGTTTCCACCGATGTACTATAAAATTTTGATATTTTGCTATCAAGATTTTCTTCAATGCCATTATTTTTAATTCTCATTTCGCGATAATCAATATCATAATTAGGATATCCTAAATTATAAATAACATTTAAACTATCATCTTTACGTCTTGGCTGTAAAAGGGTTAAATAGCCAATTGAGTATACATATCATGTATAAATAGCCAATTGCATATACACACTGTATGTATAAATAGCCACTTTGCAAAAAAAAAGACTAAATAAAGAATAAAAATATTCTTATTTTTGATGCAAGCTAATAATGATGAGTATATTTTCTTTCAGATATTACATAATTTTACTAATAAAATTTACCTGCCAATTTGTTGTGCGTGGTGTTACAGAAAATTGTGCTCCATGCCATAAACCTCCTTCATCTGATGAAACGCTCCAAACTGGATCCCCATAACCAGATGAAGTATATATGTAAGCATTCAATCTTTCTTTCCTGACTTTGTATAAATGATACCAAAATTTAACACAACTGCCTTCAGTTGGTGGATGTTGAGGTGAAATTAAGCGAGATCTTTTATTCCACATATCTTTTGTCAAATTATTAAGCGATAAATACATGAATTTTCCTATTTAAGAAATCAAAATTTAAATTAAAATATGCATTTTCAAATTAAATATTAATACTAAATAAAAATAAATATATATATATATATA